>NC_135220.1:2762715-2940215 GCF_052324685.1 Brachyhypopomus gauderio | reverse complement strand
CCACCACCACACCCTCTCCACCACCACCACCACACCCTCTCCACCACCACCACCACACCCTCTCCACCACCACCACCACACCCTCTCCACCACCACCACCACACCCTCTCCACCACCACCACCACACCCCCTCCACCACCACCACCACACCCTCTCCACCACCACCACCACACCCCCTCCACCACCACCACCACACCCTCTCCACCACCACCACCACACCCTCTCCACCACCACCACCACACCCTCTCCACCACCACCACCACACCCTCTCCACCACCACCACCACACCCCCTCCACCACCACACCCCCTCCACCACCACACCCCCTCCACCACCACACCCCCTCCACCACCACACCCCCCTCCACCACCACCACCACACCCCCTCCACCACCACCACCACCACACCCCCTCCTCCACCACCACCACCACACCCTCTCTACCACCACCACCACACCCTCTCTACCACCACCACCACACCCTCTCCACCACCACCACCACACCCTCTCCACCACCACCACCACACCCCCTCCACCACCACCACCACACCCTCTCCACCACCACCACCACACCCTCTCCACCACCACCACCACACCCCCTCCACCACCACCACCACACCCTCTCCACCACCACCACCACACCCTCTCCACCACCACCACCACACCCCCTCCACCACCACACCCCCTCCACCACCACACCCCCTCCACCACCACACCCCCTCCACCACCACCACCACACCCTCTCCACCACCACCACCACACCCTCTCCACCACCACCACCACACCCTCTCCACCACCACCACCACACCCTCTCCACCACCACCACCACACCCCCTCCACCACCACCACCACACCCTCTCCACCACCACCACCACACCCTCTCCACCACCACCACCACACCCCCTCCACCACCACCACCACACCCTCTCCACCACCACCACCACACCCCCCTCCACCACCACCACCACACCCTCTCCACCACCACCACCACACCCCCTCCACCACCACCACCACACCCTCTCCACCACCACCACCACACCCTCTCCACCACCACCACCACACCCCCTCCACCACCACCACCACACCCCCTCCACCACCACCACCACACCCCCTCCACCACCACCACCACACCCTCTCCACCACCACCACCACACCCCCTCCACCACCACCACCACACCCCCTCCACCACCACCACCACACCCCCTCCTCCACCACCACCACCACACCCTCTCCACCACCACCACCACACCCTCTCCACCACCACCACCACACCCTCTCTACCACCACCACCACACCCCCTCTCTACCACCACCACCACACCCCCTCCTCCACCACCACCACCACACCCCCTCCTCCACCACCACACCCCCTCCTCCACCACCACACCCCCTCCTCCACCACCACACCCCCCTCCTCCACCACCACACCCCCTCTCCACCACCACCACCACCACACCCCCTCTCCACCACCACACCCCCTCTCCACCACCACCACCACACCCCCTCTCCACCACCACCACCACACCCCCTCTCCACCACCACCACCACACCCCCTCTCCACCACCCCCTCTCCACCACCCCCTCTCCACCACCACCACCACACCCCCTCTCCACCACCCCCTCTCCACCACCCCCTCTCCACCACCCCCTCTCCACCACCCCCTCTCCACCACCCCCTCTCCACCACCCCCTCTCCACCACCCCCTCTCCACCACCACCACCACCACCACCCCCACCACCACCACCTCTCCACCACCACCACCACCTCTCCACCACCACCACCCCCTCTCCACCACCACCCCCTCTCCACCACCACCACCACCACCACCTCTCCACCACCACCACCACCCCCTCACCACCCCCTCTCCACCACCACCCCCTCTCCACCACCCCCACCACCACCACCACACCCCCTCTCCACCACCACCACCACCCCCCCTCTCCACCACCACCACCACCCCCCCCTCTCCACCACCACCACCACCACACCCCCTCTCCACCACCCCCACCACCACCACCACACCCCCTCTCCACCACCACCACCACCCCCCCTCTCCACCACCACCACCACCCCCCCTCTCCACCACCACCACCACCCCCCCTCTCCACCACCACCACACCCCCTCTCCACCACCACCACCACCACACCCCCTCTCCACCACCACCACCACCACACCCCCTCTCCACCACCACCACCACCACACCCCCTCTCCACCACCACCACCACCACACCCCCTCTCCACCACCACCACCACCACACCCCCTCTCCACCACCACCACCACACCACCCTCTCCACCACCACCACCATCTCCTCCCTTAGCTGCCCAGCTGTCACCTTGCTTGTTCTGTTTCCTTTAGTGCTTCGGTTCTTCTGTGGTAGTGCTGTGTTTGGACGGGGTATCTAATGCTGCCTGCTCTTCGCTGGCTCCCTCTTGTGGTGGTGCCTGTGGTTTTCAGGTCATACCCCTGCGCTGGCGTGCGCTCCAAACAAAGCCGTTGCCGACTGCCTCGCTCTCATCCTCTCGACCATGAAGCCTTCTTCCTCCTCTTCCTCCCCGTCGTCTCCCAGCCTGAATCTGCTCAAACACTGCGGCATCACGGCTGCCTGCCCCCCTCTGCCCAACGGAGGTCTTCGCCACGGTTATGGCAAAGACCGGCATGCTGCCACGATCGGTTTGGATGGCTGTCTGACGGAGTGAGGCGTTCAAAGCTCCCCTAGATGTTCCCCCAACCCCACCTACACACACAGGATGACTGTTCTGAGTGTGTATGTACGTTCAGTTTGGTATTCTCTACACACCTAGTCAATACGATATGCAATTAGACCGACACAACCCTTCTGTCTCCCTGAACCCACTTTTATCACAGCTGTTCTTTACTGCTTCGTGGAGGATACCAGGAAAGAACAGTTTTATTTATTTGTGTTTTAGTTATTTGTTAGCTCTTGATTTGTTTTAAGTCAAGAATCTGATATCCCAAGCCATGTGTTCTTCTGGAGGTTGGAAGAGTGCTAGGTAATCATTTGTCCATGCAGGTGGTGGAAGTTGACTTGGTTAGGGTGTCCTGCAGCTGCGTGCGTCCTAGGTCACAGTGATGAGCCCGTGGGTTTCGTGTCCCGCTTCCCATGTGTTGAGAAGCTGTGGCCTTGCATGGGAACACGCAGACTGCCCTGAGGAACAGTTTAAACGGGTTACTCAGAAGTAGTGTGAAGGTGTTGGCTGTGTGTGTGTGTGTGTGTGTGTGTGTGTGTGTAAGTGTGTCTAGGTACAAAGGTGTGTGTGGGGTGGGGGGGTAGTTCGTTTGGTGGAACAGATTTTCATCACATACTTGATTCTTGCTTTTTATGCTTGTGCGTTTGTGCGTTTTATGTCGGGTGCAATTGAATTCAGCACAAATGTGGGGGGAGGGGGGGGGGGCACTTTATTTTTCTCTTTTTTTGCTTTGACAAGGGAAAACCATACAACCTTAAGCCAAACGACCAGTGACCTCTGGGTTTGAAGGTCTAAAACGGTGCATGTTTACTGTAGGCATTCTTGAAAGGAAGTAATAAGCTAGGGACATTGCAATAGGTGCACAGAACATATCTGTTAGTCCAGATCCCAGCCTGAAGAACAGCACACGAGTGACGCCAGCGTGCACCGTCAGTCCTGCGAGATGACCCACACGTGCCACTGAAGCAGGAGAGCTGAAAGCACAAGCGTTAGGGTGGAGGCAGGCCTTCGGGACGTTGGAAATGCTGTGTACGGTACTAGCATTAGAGTGGACGCAGGCCTTCGGGACGTTGGAAATGCTGTGTATGGCACTAGCATTAGAGTGGACGCAGGCCTTCAGGACATTAGAACCTCTTGTAAGGTACTAGCTCCTAGAGACCATCTTCTGTTTTCGGTTTGGGAGGACGCGGGAGAAAAGCTGCTAGTTTGAGTCTCTGTGCAGTGCTTTTTTTTTTCCCCTCAGCTGACCATATAAACCTTTAGTGTTGCGTTGAGCTGCTTTCGCAGTGCCTTTTGAGAGATTTAGTTTGTTTTTGTTTTTGAAAGTCCAGTCAAACTATACACCACTCTCAGCTTTAGTGGCGCTTCCTTAACACACCATTCAGCCATATGAAACACTTTTCAGCTTTTTGAGGTAGTACAATTTGGAGAATGTCAGTTCAGTGTTTTTCTTTAATACTCAAATAGGAATTTTTTTTTTGTCTGCTGATGTTTTGTCTGGGGGTGTGGCTTTGTTTTGTCTGGGGGTGTGGCTTTACCTTCTATATTTCATATTTGCAATTAACAGAAAACACAAACTGAAAATCATTAGTTGGGTGTTGTGTATCCAGCTGATTTAAGGTTCTACCTGTTTGAGTTTCCTTTAGCAAAATGTATTGAAATGACCAAAGTCTGAGATGTCTTTTAAATTTTATTCATCTTTATAATTTCGTAGAAGCTGGGCTTTTCCTGTCTTAGGCTTGATGAAGATTCTTTAAAGCAATGTTTCCCATTTTTGTTTGTTTTTTTTTTTTCCTGAATGCTTCCTTATTGCCAAAGGTGGATTAATTTGTCAGTGTACAGATGTGCTTCCATTTTTAACATTGAGTCACACATTTTTAGAAAATATTTGGACCAGAAATATCCATTCCTGCCCCAGTGATGGACATGCAATATTTGCTCAATTAGTAATGAGACAATCAGTTGAAAGGGCTTTTAATTTCCCATTATTATCATTATATTATTATCTCACTTTCCCCACTGCACTTATTGAGATTGAGACCACATATGACTGAAACGTATAGTATATTTATAACCTACCATCTCAATAACCCAAATTTAGTGTCACAGTAAAGCCATAAAACATTCTGGAAGCTTCCATAAGTTATTTATTTTCCTATGTAATTTGGTTATTGAGGCTAAGCCAGATACAATGAGATTATTATTTTTGGAGCTCTGTTTTCAAAACAAGCATAACTGTTTGTTTAGTTTTTTCATCTACAGAGTATAGAATGATTGGATCTTTTGGATGCTGGTTGATTGTGGAATTGGTCCTCTGTGCACAGAACATCTCAGCTAAGCACTTTTGTTGATGTCCGTTAAACAGGAGAGAGGCACTTTGCAAGCAGTAGTTCTCCGTGGCTTTGAGTGAGCGTGACGTTCACATGCAGGAAGGGAAGTGTGCTCTCAGGAGGATGTCTGGGTGTGTCTGCCAGGATGCTGCATGCGGTTTCAGTTATGAAATGAGTATTTCATGAACACAAATAAGCTAACCATTCTTGTTACCAAATTATTCAGGAAAAGGTTTTGGGTACAGAAGTAAACTTTGAACAAAATATAATACCTAGACACTTGGTAAGTCCATCATAATGAATTAAAGCAAATTTGCACTGCCATTTATGTCTGACACAGAAAGCCACATTGAAGGAAAACCCTCATAATTGTATTTCTCTCCCTTTTACCAATTGGCTGGAATCTGCTGTGATTTTAAAGCACCTGCAGCTCTTTCTTAAATGTATTTTCCATAATAAAAAAAAAGAATCCTTAGCCTGTACACCTGATGCAGTCAGCAGGAAACCTGGAGTTGAAATTGATGTAGGCCAGGTGTTCACACAGTGAGTCATTTTTTTGTAGAACACAGTGGTGTTTGTTCCTTTTCCTAACCATCATGCCATATCACCCACTTTCAACGTGAGTTTCTCAGGCAATGAAAATGGATCATGTTTTGTGTGATCATTACCGTAGCATATTATGAACCGGAGATGAGCTACTGGGTTAATGATCATACTTAAAAGAATTAAAATAAAATGACTTTGTAGATCAATTTAACTTTGGCTTTTGTGGAGGTTCGTGGGTGTATGGATTTACTACATTCTCAAGCATCATCTAGCATTGTAAAACCCTAAGGATTAAGATTTTCTTTGCACTTCATAAGAGACTTGATTTGTCAGCAACTCATGAAGCACTGTCATGTCCTAAGGCCAGTATCTTAATAGGCAAGGTTTGCTTTTGTTATTTGATGAGATGCCTTAACTTTAACAAAAGGGGATATTTAAGTAGGTTTTTTTTTTAAGTGCATGTTTTGAGTTAAACACATTCTGGTATTTTAGTCCATAGTTTTTGTTGTAGATCCACTTCATCAAGGAGTTCGGTCAGCCTTTGATGCAAGGATAAATTCTAGTACGCAGTGATCATGCTGTGATGCATGCAGGTAGTTGTAAGCTGACAAATTAAAAGTACAATTTAAACTGTGCATAAAATGTGTGTGTGTGTGTGTGTGTGTGTATATATATAAAAAAAATTAACTATGGCCTTTTAAGAATTGCATCCAATTAGCAGAAAAGGGAACTGTAGCTATGAGCATGTCTTATTGGTTTGCTTTATGTCTGTCTGTAGCTGATGCTCTCAAAGGTGGTATTAACTGACGGATTGTCTAGTTTACCTCAGTGGACTTTAGTGTCCCAACTACTTGACGCGTCCATTTAAGGCAATATATAAATACCTATTTGATTTATGCTATGTCCTATTTATCTATAGATATTTGCCTTAAGATGAAATGGTATAATCAACAAGCAGTTGCAGCACTTGCAATGTGATTTCATATTTCTTGGGACGTTTTCTTCTGACCACAGAATCGTGTCTAGAAGCTCACTCGTCTATTGGAGTTTTGAAAAGAAAATATCATGGCAACAATGTTTAGGCAGAATAGTTTAATGGTGTCTGTCAGATGGTTTGGGGGAAACATCTTGGTGGTCTTTCTTTTAGCTTTTATGTGGATCTTCAGTCTACCAGAGTCTTTCCAGAGAACCTGAGTGCTGATTGGCTTAAACAAATATGTATGAAGTTGAGCAAGAGACATTTCCTGTTGTGAAAACACCAAGGCTGATGGTTCAACCGATCACTACCATTTGTGTTCCTTTTACAGGACTTTTGAACAGTAGAAACGCATCATCCTTAGGCAGTGGCAACATTATTGATGGGTGGAATGGAAGAGAGCCATTCAGAGTGCTATGAACAGTACTTTGAGTTGCGTTTATCTATTGCTCTTACCTCAAAACTAGTGGTCTTTTAAAGTGGCTGTGCTTGTGTTTCTGTGGTGCACATGTACAGTAAGTTCAATTCAGAAGGCAAACCAGGTCTTTCTGTGAAAGAGGAGACCGTCTATAGGGTGCTCTTAAACTTTAATTGATGTCCTTTACCTTGGCTAAGGGTGGAATTCCATGGCCACCACTAACGATCTCTTTAGTATCGCCTCTTGCATCGGACTCATTAATATGGGAGTGATTTTTGTCAAATTGCTTCTCCAGTTTTTTCTGCTGTGGCAGCTTGCATGATTATTGCCCTTTGTGACACAACCACTTCAGCCTGATTAGAGTTGGCTTTACACGAGGCAAATGGAGATCCCTTTAAACTCCATCCTATCATGTGTAACAAAAGCTATGCAGGAATATTTTCTTTCAGACTTAGGAACCCCCACATACCTGTACAGCTATTACACATTATCTTTATTGACCTGAAACTGACTGTACGAACTTACTGAGAATCGGATGGCCAAGCGTCTCAGCTGGTCCATATTACTGCTATATGTGGCATGCTGCTCTTTTGAGTTTTTTGAGTACGCGTCTTCACTGTCAATTGAAACTACTACACCATGTGGTTAAAATGTGGGATTGTGCCTTTTGTTCTCAAGTACATGCCACAGGGTATGGTCTTCCATTCAACCCTTTAGTGAGCCTTACGAATGAACGATTGGTGTAAATGAACTCTGACACCATTCGGCTAGTTTTTATGTGAGCGTTTTGTGGTGAAATGGAGTCCAGGAGGGCTGGAAGCATGGACTTACTTTGTATCATTGCAAAGGAGAAAATAATCTTTGTAAATCTAATTCAACATGAACTTATTGTGTGCTAGCTAGAGATGCATTCAGATTAAGAATGGAAAAACCTTTAAGAGTTGTGACATCTTTAGCGAAGTAGGTAGTCGTGTGCCGTGTGGTGTTTTTTTTTTTTTCTTAATTTATTTTTTTATTTTTATTATTTTTGTGCGTGCGCGTGTGGTTGAAATTGGTCCTAACTGTGTCTTGTAGAACGTCCGCATGATTCGTCTTTACCTTGTGATGTCATTCTAGTGTCCACCTGAGATGGATTGAAGTGCAATAACCTTCTTGTGCACCATAGAACTGGAGGAAACTTCTCATAAATTTACCACTTTCTCCAAGCAGGGTTGGTTTGTTTTTGTTTTTGTTTATCCCCCTGTGTGTGGGGGGGGATGATTTTGGAAACTCTCCATAAAAGTGGCACTTTCTTGTGGAATGTACAAAAGACTCGCTGCAGACTGTGATTATCCAACCATGTCAATACCTTGAGCTTTCTGGTAAGGTAGCACATTCATGATCAACTCGTAGGTGTGAAAGGACCCCCCCCTTTGCCATTGAACGTTTTTATACTAGGCTAAATCAGCATTTGTGGTTCACAAGCTTGACTTGGGGCCGTGTATATGTGTAAACAGGTTAGAACTTTTAATCTCCATTATTTCACACCAAAAAATGCCTAACTGTTAATTTCCTGGTGTGGCCATTTGTGGTACAATTAAGAGTTGTTGTTGACTATGGCCAGTAACTAGTGAATTATGTGTATATCCCCTGTGGTCTGTAGTGAAGGGACTATTCCAGGAGCTGATGGGGGTCTGAGCAAGCAGGCCTTTGAAAATGTGCAGTAAGTCTTTGTCATAAATCTCTTTATGGTTGACCCAAGTAACAGCACACAGATGGAGTACAAGGCAAAAATTCCCTAACACCTGTAAAGAACAGGTTTAGCATTTCTACAGACTCCAAATCTTACTAATGAGATTTAAGCCAATTCATGCAACATTCCATTGAATTGGTGTGGTTGCACCAAGAAAATTTAGTTCAGTATTTGATGACCAAGATTGAAGGACTTTCACGTTATACAATTTCACGTTTTTTTTTTTTTGTTTGTTTTTTTGTGCCTACTTTTAAGGTCCATAGTTTTTTACCATAAGCAATCAGTACTAAAGTGTTTAGACCTGTACCACAGCGAGCACACTGCTTTGGAAAACAAAAACAAAAAAAAAAACACAACAAAGCTTAGTATCTTGACATATGACCAATCCGTGTCTCTGTAGAAGTGGCCAGTAACATCTGGTGATTTGATTTCATTCTAAAACAAGCAATACAATCAAGAGACAATTGTATATTTTGAAACATTTGATTGCTGGGTCACGTTGGCTCAACTATGTATTCAATGGCACCTTAAGTAAACACCCTCTCCTTGAGACTGAAACTCGAGTTTTGATTTCAGCACTGAGAGAGCCTTACTTCAGTCAGACTGAATGTGAATTTGATTGTGTACAGGACATGGCCATTTTGAATGGACTGGCTATATTCTAGTGGGTCTTGTAGAGTCTCGTTTTCTAATCCAGTTTCGCAAGGACCCAAAGTCGACGACATTTTCCGAAGGTTTGATGTTACAAAAGAAGCAAAAATACTATGCTCTGATGGTGTCAGGCACCACCCTGGGTGTGTGTGCGTGCACGCGTGTGTGTGTGTGTTGTGTTGTGTGCGTGCGCCTTAACATGTAGGAGAATGGGGTCATATCAAACCTTGTATACCTCATTGACATATCTGCAAATACTCTTGTTCTGTCCAAGTTAGAGTAGATGCCAGCAGCAGCACGCATGTGTCCCATTACTGGGGCTCTGGCACGTGCTGCATCACCACTCCTGTATATCAGCCAATAAGATGATGACTTGTTTGCATTAGACACAGGTCTGCCTCTGCTTAAAGCCTGACCCGAACCAGAGTTAAATTCATCCATTATTAATGTTTATAACAAGTAGTAGCATTATTCCTACCTCTGCCTGTTGCAGCTTGATCTATCAAATATTTCACCTGTCGTGGTGACAAATGGAAATATGTATGTATATGGAACAGATGTATGTAACTTATAATCAACAAAACGATAATATTTAAAAACAAACAAAAAAAAAACTGTGTGCTTGGCTGTGTTAAGTGTGACGTGAGAATATTATGTGTATATACAGCAGAGTACCACTGGAATGTGAAGCCAGACTGTATTAGACAATGATTCTTCTGTTCCTTTTGACACATTTTTCCCCCCATTATAGTTCAAATGATGTCATGCATGTTGCATCTTTCTCTCATCATAAATGTAGTTTGCAAACATCAAAAAAACAAAAAAACAAAGACGGGGAAGACGTCAACATTTCCCTGTTTTGTTTTTTTTCACCCCTTTTCTTCAATTGTACCTCAGTTTCCACCCCCCAGTATATAGTTGTATATTGTTTTTGTTTAATTTTTAAACTTGTGATGTTGCCTTTCCCTGTCACTTCAATGTTCACTGTGAGCCCTCTGAATTCAAGTTTACATCTCTGTGGCGTGTGTGTGATGTTTGGCCTGTTTCTGGGATTGTGCAAGTGGGTATATGACTTTGGTACCGACGCAACAATTCAAATTTTCTACTGCTGGTCGGGGCTTTGACAGGGCATAGGTTGGAGTTCTATTCATCATTCTGTACTGATGGGGTTTATATAATCCCCAAGCCTTACACTGTTCCAAAAAACACCAATCTCAAATATCTGCATCATATCAGCCTTTGAATGTCTGTAGACACGCATTAATAGTTTGGACACCGGTGACTGGTGGTTTCTTGCCACGTTTGTCCTGGTGTCCATGGTAACCTGTAGCCCCAAGGAAAACCCATCTTCATCCACTCCCTACACCCCTAACCCATGCCCGCAAACCTCAAGCCATCTCTGTGTGACAATGCAATCCTGAAAGCACTTTGCCTTGTTAATTCATAGTAAACGCTTGTAAATGGTTAATTGTTACCAACAGATGTGAAATATCTGTACATGTATTTAAGCAAGAAGGAACATTTTTTGTTTTCATTTTTGTTTTCAGTTTTGTATTATATGAACTCTGACAAAGCAAAACAAAAAACCCCACATCTTTGCATTTGCCCGTCTCATAATGTGCTGCAGCCAGTAGGTCTCGTCATTCAGTATTGTGGCTTAGGATTGGTTTATGTTTGAAATAAAGTGCTATTGCTACATACATGTCCTGTGTGTTGTGCTTTTGTCATTCTCAAACGGAGTACCAGAAGGGAGGAATGGCCACTCTCCTCCTGCCTCTCACCTGGATTACAGGACCCTGAGTGTGTGTTCTACTTTGGATGCCTGGGAAAGTTGAAAGTATTTACTTTAAAACCTTTCATTAGTCTTTAAAACTACTGGAACTTGTACATTGTTGCACAAGTTGCAATATTCACCTGTAAACTGACAAAATAAGGATACTTGTAGGTTTTATAGGACTAGGGATCACTGTCAGTATATAGTGTTGTTAAAAGGGTGTATAATGATATAAATGGTAAAATGTGGTACCAGCCATAAAATTGGACACATCTTTATTTTATTTTTTTACTGTTTTCTACATTTTAGAAAAATTATCAAAAGTGAAATAAGCATTTGTGATTATTCTGTGTTAAACAATTACTGTTCTATAAGTCTCCACCTTTTGCTGGCGGCTTTGCACAGTGATTGTTCTAACGGGACTCCTGAAGCAACCACCCATGATGCTCACACAGTGATTGTTCTAACGGGACTCCTGAAGCAACCACCCATGATGCTCACACAGTGATTGTTCTAACGGGACTCCTGAAGCAACCACCCAAGATGCTTCTCCCTCAGGCTCACACAGTGAATGTTTGCAGGGTACAAGGCTGAGGTTCTGAATGAAATTAGTTTAGGGAGCATAAACAAATTGTATGTTCTATTTATTTTAATAAATACTATAAAAAGTCGTGTGTCCAAACATTTCACTAGTACTGTCAACAAAAACTTTGAGATCAATATAAATATTACTGATAATCATGTTTCTAAGGACTAAAATATCAAATTCAGTCACCACGTAATACTTAACACAATACACTCTTGTTCTTTTAAAGATGGAACTAAAACTCCAGGAGGAAAGTACCTGGAAATGCCCCAAACTAGTTTTCCATGGTAATAACTTTACTCCATCCTTTCTAGATCGTGTCCAGATGGTTGTCACCAGTGGAGTCTGTTCTGAGGTGACGTACGGACCCCCCTCCCAGCACGCTCTCATAGACAGACCCCTGAAACGTCCCAATGTCCACGGGAGCAGACACGCCCTATCCTGCATGCTGTTTTCCTTCTCTCATTCGAGCCCCAAGTTAACAGTCATGTCCTCCTCAAAAAGGGCGATGCACAGCATAATGGCGCCCCCTGTCAGCAGCCCCAGGCTCTGCAGGATAAAACGCCTGAGTGGACTCTTCAACTCTGGCTCACCGTGTAGCATCTCTGGCATCTGTAAATAGAGAAGTAACAATATATATATATATATATAAGACAGGAGCCCTCCAACCTCTGTTCATGCTAGAAGTTTTGCCAAAAGAAAAGCCTTGCACTATTTTTATTAACTGTAGTTTATTTCTTTCCTTTCCTTAATATTCACAAGAGAAACACATATTGCCCAGGGCAGACCCGTTTCTTCTTACCATGTCTGCGAGAGCGACGTAGAGGAAGACTCCGGCAGTGAAGGTCAGGATCCATGGTGAGTGCCCAGCCCACCGATGGCCCAGTACCGTGCCGGCCAGCACGCCCACGTAACCTAGCAGAGCTGAGAGGAGGCTCAACGTGGCCAGCCTACGCACAGACCAGCCAGCAGCTAGCAACATCGCCAGGTCACCTGAGCAGGAGCAGGGTTGAAGGGGTTAATGCCTGCTAGGGCTGGCTGGTTTTACTTTTATCTTTTTTACTTTTTTTTTCCTCATTTTGCATTTAGTGAACTAGCCTGTAGCTACAGGACAACGTCAGTCCTTTTTCACTTCAGTATACTAAAGTTAAATGACTGTAGTTTTACATGTGCATACAGAATAGATGTATATTACAAATGTATAAACACCCAGCTGACAACTTGCCATTTGGTCAAAACCAGTTTACTTCACAAAAGAGGTCAATAAAGTTCAAAAGTGGTGCCAGCCATGGCATTCCACTGAATGAAAACAAGACCCTGTTAGCTACAGCAATCGAGGAGGTAAACATAATAAAGTAATGACTTGTGACTTTATAATTTCTACAGCATAACTATTCAAAAGTGACCGTCTGTGATGTAAAATGTCAGATATGAACATCGCCGATTGTCTTATTCGTGCTGCGAGCTCTCTGAATGGACTTGCTAAGTGTGTCAGCATCAGCAGCAGGCATCCTGGAAGCTTCGGGCCGTACCGAGTTCATGAGGAACCTCATGGCAGAGCACAGCGATGGCGGTGCTGAGACCTCCGGTCAGACTCTGAGAGAACGCCACACCTGAAGGAGACAGGTGAAGTCACCGCAAACCAACGTGTCAGTCTGTTACTGAGGCTAACGATGACAACAATGACTTAAACCAGAGGAGGACACAGCAGCTGTTTTAACCTTACATTAAAACATGAAGCTAGTGGTTATGGTAGACGCTACGAGCAAGACGTTATTTTAACTTCGCTCTTCCTCATCATGGTAGGTGAGTCACGCACCGATAGCGAGTCCGTCGGTGAGGTTGTGTATCCCATCTCCCATGATGACCATACAGACCAAACTGCTGAGGCCTGAGGTCCCCACAGCAGGCGGCCCATGAGAATGCCTGTGGCCAGACTCGGGGTTCACCATTTGTTCAGGGGGAGAGGAACCTGGAGAAATGCGCAGTACATTTTAAGTTTGCTACAGTCAAATGTTCTTTTGTACTGTGTTTCTCATTTTCTCATCAATTTATTTAATAAAAGGCAGATACCAAGATGGACGTTGTTTCTTTTCAGGACAATTTCCCATACAACTTTTTTAAATGTAGGCTCTTCCAAATAGGATTTCATAGAGGTAAATTTGCAGTTGGTGCTTATTTCTAATTGCCCAATTTCCTTTCTTACATTTACTTTAAAAGTAAAAATTGGTAAGTCTAGAATTGATCACCACAAAACTTCGATAAATGATTGTTTAAGTGTGTCCTCATCTCCTAACACTCACCCTCCAATGCCTCCATCTCCATGACTGCGTCTGCATCCTGCCTCTTATTTCTTGATTTCTGAGTGGAAAATACAACCACACATAAAAAACTCAAACATTGTGAACACCTGATCTGCTCCTCCACCATTGCAGAAGCAAGACTCAGGGGGAGGTCTGCTCCCAGAGCGTGATATGATCCTTACTTTGGAGTGTTGTTTAAGGCCAAGTCCACTCTCAAACACAAAGAGTATGTAGACTCCAACCAACACACTCAGGCCCTTCAGAACTGCGTCCCGGTGATCGCTGTGTGGCCCAGAACTGGCCTGAAAGACCACAAATAAACAACCCTGTCAACTACACCCAACTACATCAACACCACCTTCTTCAGGATGGAGTGTGTTTTCTCCATTGGCAACAAACAGCATTAATGAGTTTGAAACAAATGAGGCATTACATGTTAGTCACAGGAGACACATACATGTGCAAAACATCGAACACTGATCAAACACTTTACCAAACCTTTAAAATCTTTAAAAGAATGGTGCTCACTGCATTATTATGGTCATTCACCTACATGGGGCAGCAGGTGTAGCAAGGCATCTCCACAGAGCGTGCCTACTGCCATGGCGACCAGAGGGCACAGGTAGGTGTGGAGAGCAGGGGGTTGTAGCAGGGGCACCAGTGCCAGGGCGAGCAGGGAGGGGAGACTGATCCCCAGCAGTGCCAATGAGGCCCAAGCCAAAGCTGCACACACACAACACACACACACAGTCTGGCTCCAGTGTGTGAAATGGTCCCTCTTAGGACTCCTTCAGGTACACTGTCCTTACATCATGCCAACAATTACTAAAATAGTTGCTCAAGCATAAAAGTCCTGGGCTCCGTCTCAGCAACTATAAATAACAGGGCTCTGGTCAATTACTTAAATATATGCACATGGAAAAAAACAAGGGTAAAAACTGAAATCACTGACTGCACCTTTAACACATTTAATTGGAAGATATAGCAAGAGCAATGATAGATTTGCAGCCATTTAATTAGTGGTGTCAATTCCAGGTTCAGAGATTAAAAGTCCTCACCAGGATTTTGCTAATTAGTGCAATCCAGGTAAAATTAATGGAATCAACACAATCCAGGAAGCCTGAGCAAAATCCTGGTGAGGACTTTTAATCTCTGAACCTGGAATTGACACCTCTACATTAATGCCCTTTATATTCTAAGAATTTTAATCTGCATGTGAATTGAACTGGATGTCTGCAACACTGTTACTTTGATTACATCTTTGGTCTCAGCAACACTTCCTCATCAGTGTTTGAAAGACTACTCAACCTGATCACAGCGCCCCAACCTGATAAAAACATTGGCACTTCTGACCAAAATCGATATAAAGACTGTTGACCTTTAAGAAAAGCTGTGCTCTGTTTGACGTCCTGCGTGTCGGACTCTGCGTGGTGAAGACACACGCCACTGTCTATCTGGTAGAGCAGTGCAGGGCACAGAAAGGTGAAGTGGGAGGGGGTGATGTGAGATGTCTGTCCCAGACCAAAGTTCCACAGCAGCTGGGTGACATTTAGACACTAGAGACAGATGTACCAAAGAATACGTCAGGATTTGTTTTAAGACTAAAGATAGGCAGGTCAGGGCCTGATTAACTTAAGACACAGTGATCATACAAGAAGCTATCAATAAGCTTTGCAAGTTCACACAAGAAAAGACAAGCTCTCCAAATCTACCCGCAAAGCTTCGAATAAAGGTGTAAGTAGATCACAATTTGCATTCAGGACTGCACTCCTTAAGACGGCAACAGAACTTTGATCACCTGATAACGGAGGTATCACACATGGACTTTGATCATTTCATGAAGGTTTACTCTAGGACACAAGCCTCACTCACATTCTCATGAATATGCTTCTTTGTCAGGTGGTCAGACAGCACGGACACGTCAGCCTGCCAGCCTGTTTCTGCAGCAGGAAGTGATGCAGGTTGGGATGAATCCCTCCACCCTGCCCCTGCACTGGCTGCAGCTTTAACTTCCACACTGGATGTTATTTCTCTTGGTCTAGAAGTCACAGCTTCACTGACACTGTGGATAAATTCATTTACATATTTACACAGAATTATCTACAATCCATAGATTAAAACTGTCCAAATGTAGACACACAAAATATGGTAGAAAGCAATATGTAGATTCACCATCAACATTGGAGAATTACAAACACATTATAGGTATGCAGTTAAAAACTGCAGGTTAGTGATTCTATTAACATAGACAGTGTGTGAAAATATACTTTATATTAGCTGTACATTTAAAACAGGCACCAAAGGAAACATTTTATTTTGTCCAAGAATGGTACAGTAAATCAGGATATCTAATAGATATCTTACTTGTTTGACGGCACTGAGGCCAAATGGGAATGATGATGGTGATGATGATGGTCTTCGTGTGAGCGAGGGTGAAAATGGGGGGGGCTCGGAGATGATTGCTTCGCTGCGCCGTGTCTGATCTCCAGCACACTCACCTCCCCGAGCCCCAGGCGACCCAGCATGCTCTGCAGACCCTCGTAAGTCAGCGTCCCATTGGTGCCGTACTCCAGGAAAAGACGCTGCAGGTAGTAGCCCTGGCAATATGTGCCAACAATTAAAAATACATATAGCTGATTTTTTTCAACACAGGCACTAAAGCTAAAGGTTATGAATTAAAAATAAGATAGACTTTGACTTTAATACCTGCTCTTCAAAGGCCTCGTCTAAGTGCTCTCGTGCAGAATCAGGAGCAAGGTCTCGAGAATGAGTGACGGATGTTTGCGTGAATGAAATGACCACAAAACTCGAATAAACACAGATCACGAGCTTGAACTTCACAGGCATCCTAAGAAAAAAAATATTATTATTACTATTTTATCGAACACAGCCACACATTTGGAATGATCTATAACAAAGTCTTAAGTATTTAGTAGCCAAAATAATCTCGTAGCATGGCGCTTTTGAGAAATTGTTTGGAATTTAAAAGATTTAAGACTTGTAAAATTATATTGTATACCCGTTAAGGTAATAAAAATCTATTTCTGACCTACCGACTTATATAGAACAAACGACCATTTTAAAACGTTTACCACAAACGTTCCTTACCCGAAATTCCGCTGCTTCATGTTTTGAGAACCAATATGATCACATCTCACGCGTCTATTTTACCTTTTACCTTACACCAGCAGTATGACATCGGAGGCACTTGCGGAGGCTGCAGTTAATGTTTACACTGACACAAAGTCGGGGGGGGGGGGGTGTCACTCCATCAGTATGGCGGACTTAAGGTTCAGTCTTAAGTCTGTTTGTCCATGATATGATAGACCTGAAACGTCTGCCAGAGGACAGCAGGTCAAGTAGATGATCAACTAGGAGGTCAGGGCATAAATGATTTATAAGAGATGATAGATAGATAGATAGATAGATAGATAGATAGATAGATAGATAGATAGATAGATAGATAGATAGATAGATAGATAGATAGATAGATAGATAGATAGATAGATAGATAGATAGATAGATAGATAGATAGATAGATAGATAGATAGATAGATAGATAGATAGATAGATAGATAGATAGATAGATAGATAGATAGATAGATAGATGGATGGATGGATGGATGGATGGATGGATGGATGTCACAGGGCGGCCACAGGCGTAAATGCTAGAATGGAAAAATGTAGGCGTGCATTCCTCAGTACGCAGCTTTTTGAACTTCACGAAATTACACTAATAACAGAAAACCTATTATAACATTTTGGCAGATCCGTACAACAAGTATGCAACCACATTCCTAATGTAACTGAATAGTTAAAAAAATGAAGAAAATGGTGATTATTATGGTAGAGTTTTACTGTCCAGGGTTTTAATGATGCTTGTGTCACCCCCCCTTTTCCTGGTAGCGAAGCGGCACACCGAACCACAGGACCGCGAGGGCCGGACTTACAAGTGACATCCGTTTGGCTAAGGAAGAGAAAACGGTGTCGTTTTACAGATGAGCAAACGAAAGTGTAGAAATCGAAATAATCTCGTCGACTCGAGGACGTGTCTGGCTACCGGAACAGGTATCGCGCCCAAACTGCGTCGCAAACACTTGACAGCTAGCTGGTTAACGCGCTGTGAGGTCCATTAATCGTCCGAGTTGGTTGAGTTGGTAAGCTAACGGGCTAACCAGTCAGCTGGCGAAGACGTCTCCGTTAGCCCGCTGGCTAGCTAACTAGCATGTTTGGGTGTAGCATAACACGGTGTGCACGGGCGCCTATGTGGCTAGCATGGCTAGCTAGCTCAAACAGGAATGTGATGACCGCTCTGATTACTCGTATAACTTCCCTTTAGTCAAGAATAAATAAGTATAAGCTAAATAAGTAAAATGAGTAAATAAATAAGTATAAGTTCCTTTAGTTAAGAATTAACTAAGTTATTTAGCTAACGTGCGATAGCACCGCTAGCTAGCTAAGTTAGCCGAATGCTGACGCAGATAGCCGTTAGCTCTGGTTCGCTAACGTTAGCCTAGCTAGCTGGCTAGTGGTTATCTATGGTAATTGGTCCGCTCATAGCTAACCAACGTTAGCTTCCTAACTAGCTTGGTTTAACCAAGCGCGCGTTACGTTATAACGCTGAGGTAACCGCTCGCTTGCTCCGACAGGCGAGCCGGTGTGTGTGGGTTAACCGAGTTCTGTAAATGTAAGCCCAGCTGTTGGCTCACCACAAGCCCGTCAGAATAGTTAGCTAACTGTGCTAGCTGGGATAACTAACAGCTTTAAAATTGGGTATTGGGTTATTTTTGGGTCACAAAGTTAGGTTGGTATGTGGATACATAGCTAATTATTTATTTGTTTAGTTTATTTACGTGTTTAGTTTAGCTTGGACTGTTTTCAGGAATCCGTGGTGCACATTGGGAGGCATAGCCAGCTAATACATTTAGTTATGTAGCTACATGGCTGGTAGGACCGTCTGTTTTTGAATCCTTTAAAAAAATGTACCCGTATAATCGTATTGATCACCAATTTTACTTTGTCCACGTTTTAAAGCTATAAAGCCAAATAAGAATTTGTTCTTGTCCAAAGCTATAATTTCAAATCATGACCAAACAGAGAACTCGGAAGCTAGACCACTGGTGATGTGAGCATTGATGTTTGGAAAGGGGACGGAGTACTTGTGCCTCAGTTACTTCTCTGTCGTTCTGTATATGTAAAACAAACACTGTATTTTGTCATATCACAGTGTTCGAGGTAACAGCAGTTTAAAAGCCTGCTTTCAACAACGCATGTGGTTAATAAAAACACTAAAGTATTGAGTCTGATGTTTACGGTTACAAATGCCCTTTCTGTGGCATGAGGAGGGGTGGACCTGGCAACACTGCCCACCTTTGGGTTGCCAAGTGAAGGTATTTAAAATGCCTCAGGATGCAGGCTGCATATTCTAATCATGCCTTCCTGTCTGTGTTGCTATGCTGAAATTAGGTCACCAGCATCCAAGTGGGGCGCTTCCCCCCATCTGTGATAGGCTGGCAGATATGCAAAAAATGAGGATTCCCCGTTTAACCCTTTCAGCACAGTTATATATCTTATATAGCTTAGCAGGCCTGAACATCTATTGTTCAAATGTGTAAGGGGGAGGGATCTATACTGTATAGAGGTCTATATGGCACTAGTGCACAGAACTTGATACTCCCCACACATCTGATTTTTTGTTTCTGAGGATTAGCGCTAAGTAAGCTGTGAAAATAAGAGGACTGTGTAGATAACTGAGCTGAAGCTGACAACATATATACAGGACAGCTTTAGTTTCGTCTCTGCTGTTGTGGTGTGTGTGTGTGTGTGTGTGTGTGTGTGTATTAGTGGTGTCAATTCCAAGTTCAGAGATTAAAAGTCCTCTGGCAGGCATGGTTAGAATATGCATCTAGCATCCTGAGGCATTTTAAATACACACACACACACACACACACACACACACACACAGAGAGACCTTTAGAATAGCCTGTTTCTCATTTGGCTTTTGGATTTACCTCAAATCCTGTTTACTTTCTCTGTCTATGAAAAGAAATCATGACATCTAAAGCGTCCTCTCTTGTTTCGTTCACAGTTAGTGAGTGTAATAATAATTGCTGTTATAATGTTAATGAGGTAAAGGAAATCAAGGCAGTGTGAAGGTATGATTTTTAACTGGTGAAAATCTGTCGTTCCCATTCAGGATTAGGTTCTACATTTGGGATTAGATTTCACATTTGGGATTAGATTTCACATTTGGGATTAGGTTTCATTGATGTTCTTACCGATGGCTCTCCCCGCCCCCCAGTAACAGTGAATGAAATGTTAATCATGAAACATTCCATTTACCGAACAGTTGGTTTAACCTAAGATTTTGTCACGCCATCCGTTTTGAATGGTGGACTTCACTCCTTCCTAATCCTTTTAGGGGTTTGAGTTTCCTCTTTGTTTAAGGGATGTAGCTTACACGGCTTGATCTTATTATTTGCTCTGAAAATGGAGAATGAACCAACGCTCTGAGTAGTTTATGGAGAAGGTCTTTCATTAGCACTGTGAGGTAGCGCAGAGCACCTGGACGAGCCTCCAGTCGGGCAGATTCAGGGCTTGCTGTTTGGATTGCGATGGAGGATTAATGTTGCCTAATGGTTTTTCATTTCAGGAAGATGCCGTTTTCACACGAGGCCGTGTGACCCATGAGGAAGGCTGATCGACAGAGCGTCTGATGGCAGCACTTGAATGAGGTACGTGTTTCTCTCACTCCGCCTCCTGTCAGCCGTGCGTTGTGAATGTTTCCATGTGCACATTTGACTGTTATCTGTCTACCAATGAAATCCCAGCCCTGCTTCTTGGTGCCTTATGGCATCAGTCCCTTCTGATTGTGTCTTTAAGGGTGCTTTTCTAAATTTTCTAAATTCATTATTTGTAAATTTATAGATTGAATAAGATGAATAATCTCTTGGTGGGTTAGCATGCTGCGTCATTTGGTGAGGTCTTCAGTTTCACATGAAGCCCAGAGCACATGTCCAGGTTCATTCAGACGCCTTCAATATTTCACATAAACAAGCTATTGCTAAAATTGGGTTAGTCCGAAAGGTTAATTATAATCTTATACAGCCATCACGGTGATAACTTTTGTAATAAAAATTCTCACTAATGATTTTAAGTAGAATGATTTATGTACATAAATGATTTACAGGGTGAATTCAGTGTTGACGTGTAGAAATGGCAGTCAGTGGTGGTGGTAGTAGGGTATTGATCTGGACTCAGAACAACTTCAGGGTTTGTTTTTATTCGTCATGCTGTTCTTTTGGGGAATTGTGCTGTTCGTGAAGAAAGAGCGTTTGATCATGTTGGTAATGTAGCAGAGAGCGTGGCATGTGGGCATCTCGGCTCTCTCAGAAGAAGCGCTGGTTTTCAGTAAAGGCTGAGAGGCTGCCGGTTGTGCTCGTCTTGGTGTGTGACGCTTTCTTGCTTCGGGTCATTTCGTGAGCATATCTAACTGCACTCCAGATGAAATGGTAGAAAAAAATAAAATGATTATTGTGGTATATGTCAGTATTTTTGTTAAGTTTCTGAAAAAGCATGTTTTCTAAAAGGTTTGTTCCCACTGGTTGATGCTGGACTGCGATTAATGTTGGAGTTTCTCAAACCGAGGTAATCAACCACTGTTATAATGATAAGTAACCACTAACCTCTGGGAATTGTACCATGAAGCAATCACCCTTTCATCCCCATTGTGAACTTGTATTTGTCCTCTTTCAGATTGTTTTGATGATGTGGCACTGATGTATTTTTCGTCACTCCGTGCCCTGCTGTGCTAGCTGCATGTAGACGTGGCCGCTGTAGAAACATACGGCTTCTGTGCTTCTCTTGGCCTCCAGTTGAAAACAGAGCCAAAGCTTTTATTCTGGCACCTCAGCATATGACATTCTGTATTTTTAACGCCTTTTCAAACGCCATTTTTCAACACATTCATCAGGTTATTAATTAGCCAATACTTCTTGTTGTTTTTGTTTTGTTTTTTTTTCCCTTCAAAATCTAATTTTATCCAATTTACCAGCCTGTTCACTCCAACAGATTGTAATGTGATAATAGCTCCAGCCTAATGCTGTTTCTGAGATCTTGGGATGGGATGTTGCTTAACTGTCGTTGCTATCAAGCATTGTTTATCTAAAAGCTTGTGGCCTCTGCAAGTTCACTTCCCCGACTAGCATGATACTAACATAATCGATTCATTAAGCTAATGGCTTGAGTGGTCTCACTCTCATTATTAAACAGCCAAGCAAAATGGAAATATTTATCTCAGGATGACGAGATGGTGCTCTGCGTATGCACGAATGGCTAAAGACAGATTTTGTCCACACATCAGAGTGAGTGCGGCTGTCAAGTTAGAAGTAGGCGTGTCTCATTTTTGGCAAGCTTGCACACAACACTTCATTTTGTAGGTGGGACCAGGGCGGGAACCATGTAATTTAATAAGCAGCACAGGATTTTTGGTCCTGAATGAAATTCTGGTTACACTGGGGCCTTGATTCCATATTTTGTTCATCTGTTTCGGAAGAAGAGATATGTTTTAGTAATGAACAAAGATCCCTAAAAAGAAAAAGCTTTGAAAGGTCAGAAGGGGAAGGGTTTTATTTAGAGTATACAAGCGTGTCTTTGGTTTCTTTCCTATACTGGGATGCATTATCTTGGCGTAGGCACACCCAGTGACGATGAAAGAGAGGGACAATGTCAAGAATGCAGTTCACACAGACCTGAGCTCCCTGTTGGTCTGCTTAGTGAGAAGTTTGTGCTGGTTTCCAAGAGTCTGTCCTTGGAAGCAGCACATTTATGCCAGCGTGTTTTTGTTTTTTTTGAGGTTGAGGAGCAAGGCCGTTGCTTTGGATTGATGCGCATTCAAATTGGGTTCTTCATAAGCGTCAGAAGAGGCTGAAAAAATTCCACCCTTACCACAAAAATAGGCCGGCCCTGAAATGGGATATCCAGCGTGCCACTTAAGCTTGGAGCTGGCTTCCTGAGTACTACAGCATGCAGAAGAGTGTGCACAGATCACTAGTGTAGGACATCACCCGTAATCTCACTCTCCACAGCGTTCACATGCTCCACTGCCTCAGTCAGCCGTCTGACTCCAGAACGCCGTCTCTTAATAGGAACAGGGAGGAGGTCTTTGTACAGGAACCATTATTGCATTACCGGCCTTTGCTCCCAGCGATTGGAGTGATGGTGTGTTCTTAACAGTGCTCTAAGAGCTCTTCATCAGCTGGGATGGGTGCTTCATCTAAGCCTTTCCAGTAGAGATGTGGCCATTTGTTTGGCTGGCGACTTGAGTTCTCCAGCTTTCGATTTGATTGGCCATAACCGGTGACTGGCCCATCAGCCTCTTAGAACCAGTTTTGTGCCAGTTGCTTTTACACTCCGCACCACACAAGGGTGTCTGCGGCACAAATGCTGCCTTTAAAAACTCGCGTGGTGTTGGTGAGACCGGGGCTGATGTTGTTGTGGATGTGTCCGATACCAGTCGAGTGTTTAGTGTCTTCGGCGTGGGAGTTCTTCACAGTGAGTGAAGGAGCATCTCCGAGAACACTCGGTTCCACTAGTCCCATGCCAGCAGATCCCACATTCCTTCTTCACCAGTGAAAAGACGAAAGACATGACCAGGAAAATCGGGGAATTTGTAGCACTGGATAATCAACTGTTTTCTGTAGTCAAGGAAATGCTTTAGAAATGTAACACATTACCTAAGTCAAAGGTTCCCAACGGCAAGCAGCCATTACTTCTCAGACTGTGCAGTACCAGAATTGTTTAATCTCGTATCACGCTGCGCACACAGCCCGCTACAGGTTTGTTCCAAAGCAGCAATTAGTTTTACAGACATTTGGACATCCGATATGAACTTGATGTCAATGTTGAGTCAGTGCTGAACTGCTCAGTGGGTCGACGAAGATTTGAAGTCCTTGTACACTGCCAAGAAATGCCATGATTCCACCAGTCTGGACAGCAGCGGTGGAACAGATGAGCCCAGCGTGGCGTTGCGAGACAACCCTAGATAGATGACCAAAGCAGTGCATGAGGGTATCTTCGCAGCTTTGTCCTGCAGGGCACACGCATTACATTTGGAGATGAGGGAGCTTCCACTGCTGCTGTGGACCATCTGAACCACTCAGTTTTATCAGCTCACAACATCCAGGCGTAGTGGGTCGCTCTGGGATACTGGGCTGCAACTTCCTGTTCCTCCAAAATGGAAACCACCTACTCTGTGGCACCGTCGCTGATGGAGCAGGTGTGTGCTGGGCGGTGTGCGCGGTGGGGCTGGAGCTGTTGGCCACATTCAGCCCACCTCCCCATGGGGACTGATTTAATAATGAGCTCACCCACCTCGCTGTGTTTGAGGAACTCGCGAAAGAAATTCAGCTCGTCAACGACTGTAGCAGGATACGTCATTCCGGTCTTCACCGCCCTGGAGCAGCTTCTGGGGAGAAGAGTTCATCACGGACCATGGAGCGGGCGGTGTGAAGGCCATGTCGTTAAAGCCAGTTCAGAGAAGGTTCAGCAGCACCAGAAAGGAATTGTCCAATTTGTTTTTTGATCCCAAGTTAATATAGTTGTTAACAAACCTATAATGTAGAATAAATAGTGATAATCATGGGAGGGGGGCAGACTGCCGCACCCACGCCATCTGGACGGCTCAGAGAAGCACCTGCAGCCATGTGGATTACAGCTTTCAGTGTACTATGAAGTCCAGAAGGAGACTTCTCAGCTGTAAGCTACCGCTGGCCAGCCCTTCATGCGTGCGTTACCTGTATGAATTGACCTTCAGCGGATGCGAGAATGCATCAGTCTCCTGGAGGATCAATAAACATCACTTTTCTGCACTAGCCTGTGTGGGACCCACTGTACAGGTGCTGGCCGTGCTTGTGTAGCTTGGCTGCCCTTGTGTTAAGCGAGCGTGTTAAGCCTGTGCTGTCTGCATCATAGAAGGACACTGATCTGCTGTGTGTTTTATCACCTGCTGTGCTTGTTTTCATTTGAAAAAAGTAAAGATGTTGATATTTATTTCATTTGGTGGTTTGTCCTGTAGCTTGTTGCACATTCTTATGTAAGAAGTTTCCATTAAAAGGTAAGTTGACCAAAAATGTTCCTGTATACGTTTGTCATTTATTCTTCTTGAAATGGAACATTGGAATGGATCTAAATCAACATCCACCAGTCATGTCTGTTAAAAATAAAGAAATAAATATTGAAATCGGAAGAAAATAGCCTCATCTGAGTTTGATTGCATAGTAGAGATGGAACAATTGCATATCATTTTGTTCTGTACACACAGGCACATTTGGTTATTCATGAGATGAGGTACATTTGAACCAAAAGCGCACGTCTCAGCTGTGGTTATCTAACTGCGTCTCATTTCCCCGCATCACCATACACGCTCTTACACCTGCAGACGGGCCACGATTGTGCAAGTGCACCATTTGTTGGACGGTTTATTTATATACTTTGGGGGGGGGGGCAGATGGCCTCTTTTATTGCTGCTTTGACTCCACGTTGACCGTCTCCCCCCTGGCCTCTCTGGCCGCGTGTCGCTGCAGGTGTCACCAGGAGCCGGTAATGTGCCATGGGCTACGACGTCACCAGGTTCCAGGGGGAAGTGGATGAGGATCTGCTTTGTCCCATCTGCAGTGGAGTTCTGGAGGAGCCCGTGCAGGTAGGAACCGCCCACCTGTCCGCCGCTCACCTTCTGCAAGACGCCCGGCCACCCAGCCGCTCACACCGAGGTCGTGGGTTCAGTTACCATGGGAACACGTCAACTAAATATGTAAGGCTGCCGTAATTTGCAAAGACGAGACGAGGAGCAAAGCTTCAACCTGCTTTCACTTTCTTTGTTTTGAAGAAGCTGATGATGGGTCTCTGGATGTGATGTCTGTTAGTGTTTATTAGGTGATTTTGCTGCAGGATATTAAGGTGTGTGTGGTCTGTGTACAAGTCTGAAAATGAAAGTAGAGATAGTTTGGATATCTGACTGAAACGATGCATAAAAAGTCTTCACAAGATGAGGGCGTTTCTTGTTTTCTTCTTGATGAAGGGTGTAGCAGTCAAGAACTGCATGCAGTTCGAGTTACACCCTAATCAATTTTCTCTCTGTCCTTCTCCATCTCTCTCTCTCTCTCTCTCTCTCTCTCTCTCTCTCTCTCTCTCCCTCTCCCCCCCCCCCCTCACCCTTCCTTCCCAAGGCCCCGCATTGCGAACATGCCTTCTGCAACGCGTGCATCACGCAGTGGTTTGCGCAGCAGCAGATTTGTCCGGTGGACCGCACCGTGGTGACCCTGGCCCACCTCCGGCCCGTCCCACGCATCATGCGCAACATGCTGTCCAAGCTGCAGATCTCGTGCGACAACGCCGGCTTCGGCTGCACGGCCACGCTGCGCCTGGACCAGCTGCACTCGCACCTCAAGGACTGCGAGCACAACCCCAAACGGCCCGTGACCTGCGAGGACGGCTGTGGGTGAGGAGACAACACGGCCGCGCCCCAACATGGCTCGACACGCTGGGGCCGACACGCTTGGGCTCGACACGCTTGGGCCTAAGCAGGCAATTTGATAAGGGGGATGCTAGCTTGATTCATATTTTAGAACATACTTTTATAAGAAATTGAACGATTATTTTAAGACATCGGTTGTAATAAACACTAGTGGTAGGCTATCTGTGTCCCGGCTGTGTCTGTGAGTGTGTGTGTGTGTGTGTGTGTGTGTCTGTCTGTGAGTGTGTGTGTGGGTGTGTGTGTGTGGGTCTGTGTGTGTGTGTGCGCGGCACGCTGGAGGGAGAGACGTCTGCAGCTTCGTTCACTTTGCCCGTCTCCTCCTCCAGGCTGGAGATGCCCAAGGACGAGCTGCCCAATCATAACTGCATCAAGCACTTGCGCAGCGTGGTGCAGCTGCAGCAGACCAAGATCGCCGACCTGGAGAAGACGGCGGCCGAGCACAAGCACCAGCTGGCAGAGCAGGTGAGGGACGGGCGTCGGCCTCCTGCACTGGAGACCCCACGTCCACCGTGGGTTGGTGATTTTACATGTCCGCTCTATCGCAACAAGCACCAACCTCTTCACACACTACAGACACTTTCCTGTAAGAGAATCGCCTGATACAGGTTTTAAAAACACTAACAGTTGTCTTTTTCGTGGTTTGTTTTTCGTGTGTGCGCAGAAGCGTGACATCCAGCTCCTTAAAGCCTATATGAGGGCCATCCGCAGCGCCAACCCAAACCTACAGAACCTGGAGGAGAGCATAGAGTATAACGAGATCCTGGAGTAAGTGCTGCCTGCCTGCTGTCCTTCTCAGCCCTGGAACGCCCGTGGGGGATGCCATATGTCTCCTGCTTCTAGCCTCTGTTTGCTAAAATGTAACCGTTACATACACGTCACTCTAAATAAGAAAAGACCACAAGGAACCCTTTCACTTGCAAAGTATCCCTGAGAGTGAGAAAGGCACCTTATTAACAAGAGTTATTTAAAAAATCAAATCGTCTAATAATGTCTTGGTTCTGTTTCCTTAAGTGGAGTTTCACAGTCAAATTGCCCATGTGTTTTGTTTTGTTTTCATTCCCATTTTCATTTTGTTTTCGTGTCGTTTCAGGTGGGTGAACTCTCTACAGCCGGCCCGCGTCACCCGCTGGGGCGGTATGATCTCCACGCCCGATGCTGTCCTCCAGGCGGTCATCAAGCGCTCGCTGATCGACAGCGGCTGCCCGCTGTCCATCGTCAACGACCTGATCGAGAACGCGCACGAGCGCAACTGGCCGCAGGGACTGGCCACGCTGGAGACGCGGCAGATGAACCGCCGCTACTACGAGAACTACGTGGCCAAGCGCATCCCGGGGAAGCAGGCCGTGGTGGTGATGGCCTGTGAGAACCAGCACATGGGCGAGGACATGATCCTGGAGCCAGGCCTGGTGATGATCTTTGCCCATGGTGTTGAGGAGATCTTATAGTCCGACCCATTTGAGGGGAGATGCGTTGCCAATTTGGGGGAGGAGTGGAAGACTTGGGATGGGATGTTTTCGTGACTCGATGTCCCCCCTGTGAAGAGAACGGAGAGAGGGAAACAAACACCTTATTCATCTGCTCAGATCCAGCATTGGGACAGACTTGGCAGTCCTTACCTCATATTTAAGGGAGTTCTACCAACAGCGGAAGGAAGTACATTGTATGAAGGAACATTACTGACCGTGTGGGATGAAGACAACCTGTGGCCGTCCTGCTCTTGTTGCCTTAAAAGGGCATTTTTACAAACAAACAAAAAAAAAAAAACACTAGACCCTGGAGAAGAACCACCAACCCGATGCATAATGATCACACTACACCAGGGTCCATCGCTGATACTGACAAACTGAACTAAAGTACTGTCTGGTTACCCATTTTGCCATTTAAAGACTGATGAGAATTGTATTCTCACGTGATCTGTCTGTATTGTAAATGGTCTAAATATGTTCTAAAAATGTTCTTTGTAAATATGGAAGATAAAGAAATATAAACATATATGCTATCTATTCTGGATATGATAGAATAGGCAACATTTCTTGCTGTCCCATCTCTGTTGAGTAGTACACTTTCACCTTCTCTAAATCAATCGCCTTCCGCATCCTCCACAAACCCGTGTAGGAGCGCTGCACCAACACAGGCTGCTGAATAACTGCCTCATGGCTGTGTGCTTTGGGGGGGGGGGGGGAGTGGTCGCGCTCCCTCTCTGGTGTGTTGGGCGTTACTCCGCAGCTCTGGTTCCCTTCCAGCAGCTCTTCACGGAGGATCTGGTGCTTTCATGCAGCGCTGACCGTCCGGGCAGGATGATGTGATCCATCCTCCGCCTGTCTGCAGCAGAACCCGTGCCAGAGTAGGTCTTGTGTTTTGCCTGTGGTGAAATGCAGAGCCTTCGTGGTGGTGCTGGAGGTGGGGAAGACGTGGCGGCTGCTCTGTGACTCTTCCTTCAGCCGTCTCTCGTCTTGAGTTGTCTTCTAGGCTCACGTGGAGATGATGGGGTCCCTGAGCAAGAGGTTCTAGATGGATCAGGCCGATGTCCTGCTGTGGTGTGCTGAAGGTCACTGAAATCTTGTAGGCCCCTGACCTCTCATTCTTACTGAAAAGTGTTTTGATGGAGATCATTTTGAAAATATCTGAAATCTAGAGGATACAGCAAAGGGTGGAGAATGAGTGCAGATGTCGGACGAAAACAAGGCGATCCACACCAAACCAGTCTGATGATTTGATGATCTATGAATGAATCTCTGCAGGATGTCCAACCTGTGTGTAGGGTCATGTATCTGACATTCTTCACCTCAGTACCACTTGAAGTGTTTCTTTTGTTTTATTTGTTGCAGGCAGTTGTTTTTTTATTTTGTGCAATTGATTCCACTGTTCAGGAGTAGTGATGCGTTCGAGAATTTGCCCGTTTTTGTTTGCTTGATCTTTTTGTTGTACATAGTTGCTTTTAAAGAGAGTCTGATGTGACTAGTACTGCCAGTGTCTTTCTCAAGCAACCAAAGTGTTATTGTGATTTGTTATGACCATTGTGCTTTTCCTTTTCTGCAAAAAAAAAAAACTAAACAAATGCATCATAGAGCCGTAACGTTTCATGTCCAAATATTGTGTGTAGTTCCCTTTGTTCGTGTATAGCCTTGAAATGCCCTGCGCTTCAGTTACTACTCACAGATCAACACCTAAACGGGCAGAGAATATTACTGTGTAGCAATACCCAGCGTGACCAGTGGGTAATATAGGGAGAAACAACACTGCATCATTGCAGACTTTGCCTTATGAACTGTGTACCTCACACAACACAACACACATTTACTTTTTGTTTGTTTTTCTTAAATTGTTCAATTTCCCTGGTCATCTTACCATTAATCCTAAAGCTTACATAGGTACCTATAATACAAACCTAAAGTATACCGTTTTGGTACATACACTCTGAGTGACGTAACGAAGCATAATGCATAAAAACCCAGAAATGAACACAGGCCTTGTTGCCCACTGTGCTTTTCTTGTTTGTTTTTCTTTCCTTTTTTCCCCCCTCCCTCTCTTCCTCCCGAAGAAGACGCAGGACTTGCAGAACCACATTAGACCTGCGGGTTTATCTCGTGACGTGCTTGTCCTGTCCTGTTGGAGGTGAACTAATGAAGATTCAGAGACTTCTTGCCATGTCTTCTGTGGATGTGACCTTTTCTTTCCTCCCTTGCTCATTGTCTTTGTTCTGGCTCTTGTGCTGTGGGATATTGACAATATTAATAAACAGAAATGTTTATTTCACAACATGACTCCAGTCTTTTGCGTTTTTTTTTTTAATATGCATTACACTTTCAAAGTATTTTCTAAAGCCCCATGGTGGAGATGGTGGCGTGCATCGTAGACGTCTGCGTGGCTTTGCTGTTTGACCTGATTTGGCCTCTTGGTGTTGGGAAGTTCTTCCCCCGTTTTGCCACAACAGGGCACCAAAGTGCCGCTCTGGACCTTCCCTAACCGTATGCTTTTCGATGACTTCCTGACATATGTATTTTACCTCACTGCACATACAATAAAGTATTATTGACGGTGTTTCATGATCTTAAACGCGAAACCAACGTCATGTGTGCACGTCGGTGTTTTCTGACGTATTTGTGTTGCAGTCCGTTGCGTCTAATGTAATAATGTAATCATTTTTGGCTCGCACAAACGAGCATAATCCCTTCTTGTTGGGTATTTGCGTTGGTAGGCCTGTACTCAAATGGTTCGAGCCATTTTAATCATTCCTTCTGTGGTGTCACGGCGGATTTCCAGTGTTTGGTGACCATTCTGTCTAACCACAGTTCTAACTGTAATCTGCAAACATCGATAGATTTCTAGAGACACTGATATGAGGAATAAACAGTATACGGTCAGAAATTGATTCACGAGTTTTCTTTTCCTCGGGATCTACAACATAAATTGTGATTAGTTGTATATAATAGTGAATATATAAATTCTTATGCAGAAGGTATTTCAGGCTACGCGTTGTTTGATAAAGGTCTATCGACTTATCATATAGGCGGTGTTTTTTTGTTGTTGTGTTAAATAGGCATAATATATGCCATAACCCATATAACCTAGTTTGTACTGCTTTTTATATTTAAGGGACGTCCAGAAAGTTTAATTTATTCACAGATAAGACTTTTAACGGATGGTTCGAGTGTCTAGTCACAGAATAGTAATTCTTGAGAATCTGAGAAACTCAGAAATGTGAAAATGAGATTTTCTTTGGAGAGATATGATATGATGATGCTATGATAACACTGATGAGCGATACTTGCGTGTGGGTGTTGTTGGGCAGACGTGTGTTCAACACTCACACTGACCCAAGTGCGCTTCGCCGAGTTTTCAAGGCGGTGCTTTGACTTGGGAGTGTCAGCTGGGCGGTTTTGACATGTTCTTTACGCCATTCTGCACACACTTCAACTGAACCTTTCCTCACGCTCGCCGCATTCGTCGCTTTGAACTTGTCCTTCGTCGGCGAACTAACTTCTTGTCGTTTATGCAGACCTTTATCAAGCCGTCTCGGCATCCCTCAGACGACGAGACCGGGCGAACCGAGGACTCAAGGTAAACGTTTGGGTCGGTTCTGTGGTGTTTTACGCTCCAGTTTTAAGGTGTGTGTGTCGACGAGCCACCAAACGCGGAGCTTCGTTTTCGGATTCATTCGTGCTGGACGAGCTGACATTTCCAGGTCAGCTTATAAAGTAAGGGTTTTAAAATTCGTGTTTCCTAAAGTTATTTAATGTAGCTTACCCCATCATGTTAGCACTTCTGATATAATACCAATTTATGAAGTAGATCACGTATACGTCGCGGATTTACTATGTTTACAGCTGTTCTGTTTTTATGTTGTTTTTCGTGGTAGGAAGAGATTATTTTGGTTATATCAATTCTAACCCTGCAGATACATCTACACGGGGTTAGTGTAGTCTACCCGCCCGTGTCGTGAAATTCACGTAAACCTTTTGTGAAGAGCAGTTTGTGGGGAGCTACACACAGTTGGGTTCAGGAGTGCTTTCGTTTGTGTTAACCTGTTAACGTGGCCCAGATCGTGAACATCCAAACACGCCGTGCAGGAGATTTAATCGGCACTGCGTGGTTACATTGCACACCGTTCAGGGGAAACCCGAAGGTTTTAGCTTTATACCTGTACATGAAATTTACCAATGATTTCTGTGTAGTTTGGTACTGGTACCAATAGGAATATCAGTGCTGTCAGTGCAAGGGTAACAAGCTCAATCTAAAAGAAATTAAACATTTCAGATCGTTGCTATCGAAGGAGATGGTAGAATTGCACTGGGCACTGTGTTAAGACCTGTCAGTCAAATATATGTAGGCTATAGACTGTGGACTGTGCTATTTTTATTGAGCGTGTTTATTTTCCAGAACTGCTGTACGGGTGAATCATCTAATCTGCAAGTGCAGTAAAAGTTCTAAAGTTCTCCGCCTGCTTTGATACTTTTTAACCAGTTACCTCACAAAGTTCGTGTACGTGTTGTTTTTATTAATAGCTGTCATTTGAGTCATCTTATTAGATAGCCTGGTGTGCGTCAAATTTTTACATCTTTATGCTCATTTAACATTTTTAACGTCATTTAACATCTTCATGCTCTTCTCCTCCACGTTTTAAATCTCTGGAAAGATCTCCGAGATCTTTTGACCACATCTAGGACATTTACCTCGCATGACAATGTTTAATGATAACAAGAGTTCTGAGTCTCTGACGAAGTCCCAGACTCGCGGGTTATCGATTATGAGCGAGTACCTGCTCCTGCATGGTACATTCTTCGTATATTACTCAGTGAGTAATATACTCACTGGAATAGAAAACCATATTCAAAAATAACGTTTCCTAGTTTCCTAAACTATGGAGGTCTTGACCAATCCAGTCACGTTTCCCTAAAAAGGCCCAGTGGAAAATCAGACCTTATTTGGGACAATAATCAGTCCCAGAGATCCTTCCCACTTGCTTGAGGCTGCATGTGATCCTATTATATTTCTAACATGGGAGTAGTGAGTCTGGATTTAGCAGCCCCCCAAGACTCCTTAAATCTGCCTCTAATCATTGCTTAAATCCCCACAGCCCCACCACAGCTGCGGTGCTGTCTCTAATCAGTGCTTTTAAAGGTCTAATCAGTATTTTGTTCAGAGCTCAATTACAGTACAATTGACCACTATTATTACGCTCATTTGAAAAATGTAATATGTTGATGAAGTAATCTTGAAGGCTTGTCTAAAAGCCTTTTTAATCATGACATCATTTAATAAATACAGTGTAGCACATTGTCATGGCGATCAGCCGATATATCTCGTTTCCGTTTTCCTTCACTGTTTGTTTTCTGCTTTATTTTGCCCTTTTATTTGATGGTTACAGTGACTAATGTTGTGTGCTGTGTACTAACATGCAGCGTTCTGGATGTAGGCTATGTTTGAAACAACAGTTCGACAATCCTTTGAGTGTGTACAACGAAATGTGTGTTGTACACAAGCCAAAATAATAACACAGAGGCAGATCTATATATCTGTCTAAATGTAAATTTAATTTAAGGTAGGCCTCGGTGACTGCAAATACAGTCAGATTTATTATCAATTAAGAACATTTTACATGTATAAAAGATAAACGTAAAGTGTACAGCATACCAGGAAGATCTCAGTGGGTTTATCACAGCATGCAAACCACTCGTAAGCCTCATTACACGCCTGCCCCGTGTTGCAGGAAGACACCCGGTTCATGCTGGTGTCTCTGGCAGAGTCTGGCAGACAGTCACCGCCTGCATTCAAGCAATAAACATGATCTTTTCATTTAAAGATTTTGTAACATCTCGGTCTATAAAAAGGTCTGCGAAACCTTATATAAGCTGATGTGTAACGTCCGTAGTCATATTCATTGGCCTATGTCAAAGATATTGAGCTGGAATGCAGAGGCAAAAATGTGTCATTTCCATTTACTTTTGGACAGGCCTGTGTATGGGTGGACTGCCGCCCCCCCCCCCCCCCCCCCCCGCCCCCCCGCACAGAGGAACGAACTGCTGTGTTGTTTGTAGGACTATCTGCCTTTGTGTTGCATGTGACCATGATGCTGTAAATTGGTCAGAACACAGAAAGAGTTGTTAGTACTCTTCTGTATTAAGTTGTATTTAATCACTATTATAGTGAACGTTTTGAACCATAAGCATCGTCGAACCGGGCAGAGGGCAGTCGGCCTGCTTTGAGAGGGGGGTAAGTGTGTTGCCGGGATGATCTCCCTCCCGATGTGGGCGGAACGGTGAGCTTCTGAGCTCCTGCTCCTGCAGCACGTAGGAGGGAAGCTAGCACGCCGCAGCCCTCAGCTTTGCAGGCTTCCGATGGCGGATCTGAGCGTGACACCGGCGCTGCTGTGGCCACAGGGCGCTTCTCTGCCGACGAGTCTCACAGCCATGAAGAAGACAGACAGGCGTGATGTGTGGGGTGATCGCGCGCAGCACACTTGCAAGTCCAGGCGTGTTTGTGGTTCTTTTATGACTTTGAACGGGTTTCCTCCCGTCAAGCTGAAACTGCCTGTTTTTAACAAAAACGCAGTCTTGGCGCAGCGAACAAACACAAGGCGTTGGACGAGCGATGATTCACTGCAGCTGTTGCAGGATTCGGTGAACGTTTGACGGTTTTCGCTGCTTGTCTGGTTGGACACTTCTCTTTATGTAGCCAGATAAAACTACACTATAAAAACATTTGAAGACTTTATCTAATTAAAAAGTACAGTAACGATATACATTTCTATGGTGCATGTTACAAAAAAAACAATTATCCATGATCAAAAGTCACATCCATGCTCAGGTACGTGCACAAACGCACAGAGTCTCTAAAGCAAAGTACTCCTTTATAACCACAGTGTATCCCCTCGTTCAGACGGATGAATCATGCCTGTATGTGCAGGTGAAATGCAAATGAGACGTCTTGAAGGCCATGTGAGCTGAACGTGGGTGGAAGCTGGGGGAAGACCCATTAGCCTTTCTGTCTCTGTCTCTCCCCCCCCCATTCCTTGCTGTCAGTCACCCTTGGCAACGCTCTGACGAAGCCCAGCTGGTGGAGGAAACTCTTTCCATAGTGACCAGTCTTGTCTCTCTGTCTCGGTACCGACGCAGATGTAACCCGAGTGTTCCCTCACTGAATCACGCCAGGCTTCATTTGATTTGACATAGAAAATGTGATAAACAACCCAACAGTGAGGCAACACTAGCTCAGCTGTGCAGATTATCTCAAAAAGTTAATAAGGAGGGAGTTTTGCTTTGCTCACATTGTGTGGGTGGGTTGTCCTCAGACAAGTCTGAGCAAACACCAGTTAAGATATGAAGGGCAGGCAGGGATGGGGGTGGTGGTGGTGGTGGTATTAAGAGCTAAGGGTAGGACTGCACCTTTGACCAAAGGCCTTGTAAAAGAACTGTGAGTTCTCTCCTGCACCAAGACAAACAGTAGATATCTTCTCAAACCTATGGACATTGAAGATGTGATATCTCCAGAGAGCGAAGTTCTCTACTTCACTTGATCGGGTGTGTTGAATGGAGCAATTGCTGTAGAGATTCCATCAGGAAGGGAGTGCAAGCGTTCAGTGTATTGGTCAATAGTTCTCACGAGACCGTGTTGATATGTAGTAACGTTTTACCCCAACCTGCCTTTCTTAATATAGTGCTAGAAACGCGCGAAGGGAACCTCCACCCTTTAAGCCTGAAGCTAACCACTACAGCGGTACACCCCCGCGCGCGCGATCACTGACATTTCCACTGCACTGATCACATTTCCCTTCTGCCGACTGCAACATCTTGTGCCTTACGCTCCTGCAGAGGAGACAGTTGAGAGTGTCACAGCGTTCTCTCCCACACGCACATTCGGGTCGCTGTGAAATTTCACATGGGAGCGCTTCCAAAGGGGGGAGAGATCTCGACGTAAAGCGCGGCGAACAGAGTAGAGGCGCACGCACACTCGGTGGGTCTGCTGATGCAAATTCGTACATTAACATTCATGAATGTTCGTGCACATAATATAAATTGCGTCCACAAGCCGTGGGAGCCGGTGTGATTGTGACGGAGCACGCAGATATGGAGGTTTCCTTCGGCTGTGCTGGCACAGGAACACACAACGCAGACTAGAGCAGTCCGTGTAATGTGGGACTTCTAAAAAAGCTTGTTTAAAATGTACTGACGTCTTCAGAGTGGACTGTCTACCCACAATCTCACTGGGTTTAGTAAGTTTAGTGTGAAGTTTTTCACCATGACTGTGAGCAGGGACCTACATCAGAATCCGATAAATAATAATTAGGGCCAAATGACAGAGGGAGAGAGGGGCTCTCCCAGAGAGAGATAGAGAGAGAAAGACGTTAGCAGACAGACCAGGCAGGCAGGCAGACTGACAACCCTCATCTGTCACTCACACCAGTCAGCAGATCACTTCAACAAGCGTAAAACGAGTAAGACCTTCAGGAAATGTCAAACCAAAGTTCCCTCTTTCTGCTAAGCCCACAGTCTTTGTAAATAGCCCCTGTTTTTCACCATTTGCTTATTCAGATGTTCGAGTGAAAGACGTTCTGCCGAACTGTGTTTGGCACGAGGCGCGCCTTTTAGTTTCCAGTAGCATATAAATAGAAGTGTTACTTGTGTGCATTGCAAAACTTCTTGAGACATTCACGACATGCATAGCCCTGCATCTTTTGACCTGTCTGATAAGACAAAGCCATCACCCCCTCCCTGTCCCGTGCTAATTCCACCCCTATTCGAATGCCCATCCCGGCCCCCCTCCCTGCTGCATGGTGGTGGTGGTGGTTGGGGGGGGGGGGGGGGGGGGGGGTTGAGTCAGAAGTTCTGCACCCCCCCCCCCCCCTCCCCCCTTTGCAATTCGGTGGAACAGGCCACACATACAAAGCTCCTAGGCAACCAGGCTAACCTTTTGAGGGAATTAAGTGGGGCCGCTGTGACCCTTTGTTAGTTTCTGTGACATGCTCCGCGTGGGCGTTCGCTCCTGACTTTCCAGCAGTCTGCTGTGCTGCGTCGGGTGGAGGCTGAAACCGCACCACGCTCGCTACACCGACTACACCAGCTACCTGTGAGATGAGCGCGAGAATGCTGGCCTCGTTCTCGCTGCTGATCAAAATAAATAAGGTGTCCTGGTTTCGGGCTCCACCGAGCTGCTAAAGTCGATCTTGAAGTGTCTGTTAAATTTATTAAACGGGTTCTTTTTAGAAGGTTGCTGGTTTGTCTGTAGAAGCAGCAGGAGAGGTCTAAGGAGAGGAAGAGGCTGGCGTTGAGCTCAATTGGGTCACCCATTTCAGTGGCCATTCGGTACCAGCTGCTTCTCTTGAAGTTCCTTGGAGGAATACCCAACAAGTGAATCTTTAGCATGCTGTCGTCCTGTCGTGCGTGCTGTCGTCCTGTCGTGCGTGCTGTCGTCCTGTCGTGTCCCTAAGCTGTCCTGGGAGCCAGATCTCTTATCATCGCTAGACTGATCCACTTCCCATCACAGATGAGACCCTGACACTCTCACACACACATACACACACACACACACACACACACACACACGTGCAAATACCCAGTCTGCAGAACACATAGTGCGAGTCTCGGTGTGACCACCAAGCCTGTAGTCCATATCCTCATTCTGTGCACAGACCCACACAGCACGGCCGTTTCCCATCAACTTCATAACTGAATGGCTCTGGTTGGCACCCACACGTACTTTTAGAAATATGTGCATATCTGCATTCTCAGACATTATCATTATTAACCCTACACCAACTCCCACTGAGACTGATGACAGACCCACACTGCACTGCTGCTCCGGTTCGTGCTCATTCGCCGTTTGCTTTTGCTTTGCTTTTCCTGTCGGCGAGTAACGTGAAAGGGGCCGGCTCATGCTGGGATTTGCATTTTCTGATGTCTGACCAATCATTCAATTTGCAGCGTCATCGCATGTCTTTCATTTGCAAATGGCAGCCAAGCTGCCAGTCATTTTACATATGAGAACCTCTAATGTACGTGCACTTTGCTATGAGTTTCACTGCTGTATGTCTCGGGCCAGGCGTAGTGTTAGCAAGATGGTTTCAGATGGCGATATACTATTCAAGTGTGCCTGTGACACATTCCTGCCTGCTGTCTTCCTCAGGTCGGTCTCTCTCTCTCTCTGGCGTGGTAGTGAGGTCCCGAGGACGCGGGCGTGATGTCGGCCCCTGTGGAGCCGGAGGGGAGGGAGCTGAGTTCTGTTGACTTTATCCAGCTGCAGCAGTATATCGACTGTGAGTATGGAGACACCCACACGCTGCTTATGGGCCTGCAGGATACTCTCACTCTACTCTCATCTCCCGTCACACCGCACCAACGTGTGTGTGTGTGTGTGTGTGTGTGTGTGGAGGGGGCTGCCTGGAATTTTCTGAATGCTGCATGTCAGTTTTGAAGCTTATTTGAATCTCAAACTCTCTTTCTCTCTCTCTCTCTCTCTCTCTCTCTCTCTCTCTCTCTCTCTCTCTCTCTCTCTCTCTCTCTCTCTCTCTCTCTCTGTCTCTCTCTCTGTTTTTATATGTGTGTGCACAGACTGCAGTTTGAAGGTGAAAGATGTGCTAAGGGAATTCGATGCAGATGGCCGTCTGGCCCAGCACAGGCACGGGGAGGTGAGAGTGTGAGCTGACAATGTCGAGCGTTTCACACAACACCAGCTGCCCCTCCTGCCCTGCCTGGCACTCCTGTCTGCACTCTGCCCTGCCCTGTGACCGCACGCATGCCACACGCCTGCTGCCTTCTGCAAATGTCTTCATGCTTCATCCTCACCAGTACATCACTGACAGAAAAACGAGCTTTTTACAGGGGGGCTGCTGTTGGAACACACACACTCCACACACTCAGCTAGGGTTTCATCTGACTCCACAAAATTTGACTTTCTCTCGTTTAAATGCTTTACAGTTGAGGTGGACAGAGCTGAGATAAAGTGTGATCTGTGCAGCACCTGAGCTCACATGTGGGTTGTGTGTGTGTGTGTGTGAGTGTGTGTGTGGCAGGGGTCAGGAGGTCAGGTGTGTGTCAGGGCATGTTGTAGCATGCGTCACAGCTTTCCACTTCTTTAGCAAAGCAGCCCAGGTGTCCTGAGGGCTTTAAAGTTTGACTGTGTCTCACAGAAAGAGGACGGCTATAATGTGGCGTGCCGAGAGAGAGAACTGGGTTTGGGTTTGTGGCACAGGCCCTGTGGGAGCACGCACTTGCCTTCCCCTGGGACTTCGTGTGTCCTGTTTAATGGCACTTTCTCGTCCATCAGAAGCTTCAAAATGGCCGGCTATTGACATAATAACAAGCTGACATGCTCTGTATCCTGTAAAACCCACAACATGACACCAGTGGGTTGCATATCAGCAAGGTAGCATAGCTAAGTGACCACATGAGAGACAGCGTGTGTGTGTGTGTGTGTGTGTGTGTGTGTGTGTGTTTAGAACAGAAAGATCACTTGTTGCTTCATTACCAATCGACCCCCGTGTCTCGTCCTCAGTGCATCGATGAGGACGGTTTCCGTCTCTTCCTGAAGACGTATCTGGAAGTGGAGGAGTTTCCGGCCGACCTCTGCCAGCGCTTGTTCAGGTCGTTCCAGACGTCCCCCCAGGCCCGTGAGTCGTCCCTCCCTCTCAGGCATCGAGGCCCTCGGCAGCCAACCCGCTTCTCACCCCTGTTCTGTCCCATATCTAAGGGGAGGTGTGTCTGAAGGACGTGTCCTGCTATTTCTCTCTCCTGGAGGACGGGCAGCCCAGAGACAAACTCGAGTGTGAGTCCGAACTCATTTTAACATGGCCTTCTTTCTATAAGCCCGTGGGAACGTAGGGCAAAGAGGTAAATCACATCTCTCATCCCACAGTTGCCTTCAGACTTTATGACCGAGATGGCAACGGAGTTCTGGACAGTTCGGTGAGTTCAGTTTTAGGTTTCTTAGTGGGGTAATATCTGAAACTGCTAAAAGGCTTGATAGCTTTATGAGGTTAGAATTGCTTGTTAGATAGAAAATCAGTACAGAAGGTACGTTAACCAGTCCATGACAAACTGTGACAATCGTATGGTTATAAATAATGAGGACAAACTGTTAATCCGCTTCGTAAAATCTCCTTTTGTCCTGGCGATAGGAAGTGGACCGGATTATTGCCCAAATGATGCATGCAGCGGACTACCTGGGCTGGGACGTGTCCGAACTCCGACCTGTGGGTTCTCCTTCACGCTCTCATGTTCTTGTTGTTATGAAGGAGGTTCCTTCAGCATCCTGTCTGGCCACGAGGATGGAGTGTGGTCAGGGTGGGGAGAGCCTGGCTAGGAGAAAATGATGAAGAATGTGTCTGTTCTCATTAAAGGAATAACACCTGACTACAGCTTAACGATAGAAGACTTTTATTTATGTAGGACAGTTTCTGTTAAATATTAGTCGGGGCCTTTTTCCACTTCCATCTGTAAAATCTTTCAACCTTAAATAATAATTACCATCATGATGGTAAAAGGCAGTGTGTAACCTGTAAACACACACAAACTCACCATGCTTACATTTTCCCTCTGTTTGCCAGGTGCTAAAGGACATGATGACAGCAATTGACGCAGACAGCAGTGGAACTGTCTCGTTGGACGAGTGGGTGGAAGGAGGGATGAACAACGTTCCTCTGCTGGTTTTACTGGGACTGAAGGTAAAACACACACACACACACACACACACACACACACACTAATCCATTAGAGAAGGGGAACATATTTCGCTCTAGTTTAATATACAACCCACTTTTCATTCTCTTTATTTATTTATCTATGAAACATGGTGTTTCACTCCAGTGCCATGTGAGTTAAGTGAGAGACACACTCCTCACATCCTCTCCTGAAACTTGAGCGGGGCAAAGCCGTGCTTTCAGTCTGCAGGACTGAAATAGCATGGAGCCAGAGCGTCGTGCACGGTACGGGACGATACGGGACCACGTCCTACGGGACGATACAGGACCGTGTTCTGCCCAGTCCAGACCACATGCGCACTCATGCACACTTGGTGTTGGGACACATCCACAGGCAGAACAGAAACAGTAGTATCTGTCTTCACTCAGACTCAGTGCCTGACTTTGAGCTAATGTTCACTGTACTGCTTGTTGTCTATTAGCATTGATTCATTGACTCACTTAGAAAAATTAAGAAGTATTGTCTCTACAGACGTGGTTCTGCGTGTCCAGGTGACATTGTGTTACCTAGAGTTCAAGTAAAACCTAAACTATATCTGCACGTTATTTGCTAAGGCGATACTATGTATGTGCTGAACGAGCCTGAATCCCTTGAGAGCTTATGCAGCTGTGAGAACACTGGAGAACTGAGCTGTAGGTGTAAGTGGTATTGGCCTTTACAATGTGAATGAGTCACTTTTTGTTTTTCTGCTTGAACGTGTGGATGTGAAGTGTTTGTTTGGATGTGTGCGAGATGTATGTGTGACGTGTGCGAGATCTTGGCATCAAAACGTTGTTAAACCGCATATCAAGTGTAAGGACTTCCCCTTGGTCTATTTCCATCACAGTTTGGTTGGGGGGGGGGGGGGGGGGGGGGGGGGGGGGCGTTGCAGGGTGAGGGTTACGGCCCTGCATGAGTCTCTCAGGGTTGCCTAGTTTATTTTTGTGATTTCAGTTTCATAATCTGTCCCCGGCCGTCTGGCCTGGACCTGAGCTCTGTCTGAGTCACACAAGTAACGGTCTGCTTTCTATAAAAAGACCACTGCTCAATTAAGCAGGTTGCAGCATATCTCTGAAGCTCTCCCACGCCTATACGGACGAACAATAGCTACGTTATGGATGGAGCGCCGTTGATGGCCCTTGACGTGACTGAGAATGGCTCTGGATGAAGTGGACCGCTCTCTTGTGTGTGCCAGCCCGATGGGTCATGCTTGCTCTTTGATTTCTGGACACCCGCAGTGGTGGGAGCCGGCACTGTGAACTGCGCCATGCCCACGCAGGCTCTGAGCACTGGGTCAAACACAAAATGGCCGCGGTTGTGTGGGGTTATATAAACCCCTCAAAAGGAATGTCTGAAACACACAGGCTGATAATCTGAGCGAATCAAATTGGAGCGTTTTTGAGGGAAAGGTCATGCATCTCTTCCTCTGTGACCCTTCCCCTCTTCTGCCCCAGGTGACCCACAAGGATGGACAGCACCTGTGGAGGATGAAGCATTTCAACCGGCCCGTCTATTGTAACGTGTGCCAGAGCATGTTACTGGGACTGCGCAAACAGGGCCTCTGTTGCACCTGTCAGTACCCCGACGTCCCCCCCCCCCCCCCCCACCTCCGTCCTCCATCCAAAGCATGCCCCTCCCACCTGGGTGTAGCCCTGCCCAGATATCTTAACCCCACCCCCATGCCCCACCCTGCCCCGCCCCACTTCACCTCCCGATCATCTCTGTCTCCTCCTTCTGCAGGCTGTAAGTACACCGTGCACGGGCGCTGTGCCAACCGGAACCCGGATCCGTGCATCCGCACCTACGTCAAGTCCAAGAAGGACGCTGGGGTGAGGATGCCCGAGCGGTGCAGCCCTTCCTGTTGAATTTGAGCACTCGGTGGAAGTGTGTTTTCATTTTCCCCAGTAGGAGTGTCCCTACTAAACGACAGCATGTCATCACTCCACCACTTCCTGTGACACCAGGGTGCATGTAGCTTGCAAATGAAGTGTACACTCTCGTGTGTGTGTGTGTGTGTGTGTGTGTGTGTGTGTGTGTGTGTGTGTGTGTCGCTTGCCAAGGTTTCATCTCACGACTGGGTGAGTGGGAACTGTGACTCTGGGAAGTGTGACAGGTGTCAGAAGAAGATTAAGAGTCTGCAGGGTCTCACAGGCAAACGCTGCGTGTGGTGCCACACAATGGTGAGTGCACTGCTTCCCTTTCACCTGTAGGGGGAGTCGTACACACAACCACAGAGCAGCCGTCAACACGCGCCAACGTGCAACGCTCCAAGCACTTTGGTCTAGCAATGTAAAGAACTAACTGCACTTCCCTCCCTCTTCCTGTTTTATACGGCCACAGTTCAGCCGAAGACAAATGAAGCTATGTTTGCATTCATCAATGACTGATTATTTTTGGCCATCTTTTCACAGCGACATGGGGAGTGTGCTAACCAGAAGCCGTCAGAGTGTAACTGCGGCCCGCTGAGAGATCACATTTTACCACCATGGGCCGTATACCCTGTCATGAAGGTACCGCTAGAGCTGCTTTATGCCAGGCTTGACCCTGGTCTCCCACTGCAGACCACCAGAGGGCACCGACGAACAAGTCCTCAATGAACGAGGCTGAGCTAAATGTCTAAAAACTACAAATCTAACCACCCGGCTAGTGATCTCCTTTAATATTAGAAAGTAGAAGTGTGTGTTACACCAGATAAATAAAACATACCTCTTTCTTTATCTTCGTCTAAGGATTCCTGAAATCAAAGGATTTCAGGAATTGGGTTGCAAGGATTTCTGCTTCTTCAGAGTCCGCTCCCCAAACAATCAGTAGCCTACTCATTAGCAAAAAATGCTAGGGTTATTCCACCAAACCCATTTGTTGTTAAAAAAAAAAGAGACATAAAACAACAACATTATCAAAAAAGTATGTCACAGTTTTCATAAGCTTTTTGAAACATTTTCCAAAATGTTTAAATGTAGCCTAGGTGGGAGGTTCCTTTGTGTTTCAGTACCAATACATGCCTGCTGAAAGAGCACACTCCTTAATTTTATAATACTTCAGTTGTCCTGAACTGATATCCTGAAATCCCCGGAAACAAAACTAATGATACATGAGAGAGTATCTGCTGTCATGTTATACGTATCACACATCGGTTCACGTCACCACCTTGCTCAAGACTTTAAGTTAAGACTTTATTTAGTCTTGCCTTGGACCAGTGCAAACTCTATGACTTAAGCTCTGTGACTATCTTTGACAGAGTATTAACATTCAGTAGTTTGTCCAGGAGGAATAAGGGTGGTAGACATGGGAATTCAGTGTAGCCTAATGATGAACACTGTAAAGCTGCAAGTACCTGAGCAAATGTGAGTGGGGAATCTTGAACTGTTATCTTCACTGCTTGAAGGATGTGTCACCAATGCCCAAGTCTTTATTAATGCAGTAAATCATTGCCCAGCCCAACATTTGAAGGCAGAACCAGTAATAGAGGTTGCAAACATGGAATTTTTCATTATTGAGCTATGAGCAGAGAAGCCATTACGTGAAATTGCTCTCTTGAGCAGATGTTTCACAGCTGTATTTTGGGGAGTAGACGGGTATATGGGTTCAGACGAGGGCAACTCGGTGAGCCGCCATGCCTTCAGAGAGGCCGAGTCACAGGATGGGCAGACATCTCCAGTGTCGGCCACCTAGAGATTACTTGAACATTTTGGGATATGTATACTGCAAAGAAACCCTAATGTTATTGTAGTAATATTATAGTAGTGATGTTGAAAGTTGGGTGCAGCTAATCTGTCATGTGTCCAACACAGTGTCTGTGTAATATATCCTTATGTATTCCATGAAAATTGGGTTTATCTATATAAATAAAAAATGATTTTCTCAAAGAAATGGAGACATTTGAAACAAATACAAAGATCTGGACACTGCATCAATTGTAATAGTTAGCCAATCTCCATATGATAGTGGAAGTTTTGTTTGTGCAAAAAATGGCTTTGTAAAGAATGTAAAAGTTTATTAACTTGTGTGTAAGCCAAATTCTAAGTATTTAAATGTTCTGTTTATTTTAAAAGGCTATGAATTATAGACAGTCTTCTGGGTTTCCATATTTATAGGTATTAGCTCATGTTTCTCGAGGTTGACTTTATATCCAGACACCATGCTGAAAGTGTCCAGTAAACTTAAGTAATTTTAGTAGACTAGCTAGGGGATATGAGCGGTACAGAAGTATGTCCTCATAATATAAGGATGCCCTGTGTTTGAAGCCCCCCTGTGTATAACTTAATGGAGGTCTCAATGCGTAATGCTGACGTCAGTTCTTTTTTAAGGCTGTGGGAAAGGGAAAAAAAAACTTGCTTGAATAACAAGAGAAGTAGTACTCGTATAGCATGATATGGACAACTGTATTGAATTACTCTGTCTTGCTAATACCACTTCCTGTTATTCATCTCATTTACATACTACCTTACTGCTCTTCTTCTGGTTTTCAGGAGAGGGCAAACTGCATAAAGAACGGCTGCTCAGGGGGGGCAGACGACTCTGAGCACAACACTACACCTGATGGCCAGGTGCTGCAGGTACCTCTCAGCATTCAAACTCCCCTAGATTACAACACTACACCTGATGGCCAGGTGCTGCAGGTACCTCTCAGCATTCAAACTCCCCTAGATTACAACACTACACCTGATGGCCAGGTGCTGCAGGTACCTCTCAGCATTCAAACTCCCCTAGATTACAACACTACACCTGATGGCCAGGTGCTGCAGGTACCTCTCAGCATTCAAACTCCCCTAGATTACAACACTACACCTGATGGCCAGGTGCTGCAGGTACCTCTCAGCATTCAAACTCCCCTAGATTACAACACTACACCTGATGGCCAGGTGCTGCAGGTACCTCTCAGCATTCAAACTCCCCTAGATTACAACACTACACCTGATGGCCAGGTGCTGCAGGTACCTCTCAGCATTCAAACTCCCCTAGATTACAACACTACACCTGATGGCCAGGTGCTGCAGGTACCTCTCAGCATTCAAACTCCCCTAGATTACAGCCACTCTGCACTTGGTGTGTTACCACGGCTGGAAGGAACAGCAATTGTTTGCTTAAGTATTTATTTAGTAACAGATTAAATGTTGGGGGGAGGAATCATATTCATAGCTCTAAGCAGATGTCAGTTTGAATGACGGGAAAGATAAATTGTCTGCACCTCTCAGTCCACGGTGATATTCAGCCTACTTACAGTGAAATAAAGTATCTCTAACTGTGGAATACAGTGTTCATTCTTTGTTTTGGATTATCAATCATCAATCAATCATCATTTATTTATATAGCACCTTACACAACCAAAGTTGACCAAAGCGCTGTACACAATGGAATCAATAATAAATTAGTATGATCATACCGATTTCAGCTGTGTGCAGTTGGTAATGATACAATTTGCAAGTAATTAGATGTTGATTATCAACAATTATTATCAACAAATGCAAAATCTTTGGGCTCTCCTAGCCAGAGTCAGCACAGCCTGAGTCGTATAACTGAATGCCTGTTGTCTTAACACAGATCATTCCTATTCGTGACACTCATCCCCTCCTGGTGTTTGTGAACCCTAAAAGTGGAGGCAAACAGGGTGAGAGGTGAGGCCATTTTGCATGTATCTTTTTTACACCTTTTTAATGGTCAATTTAAACAGTAATCTGGATTAATAATTTATGCTATATAGCTATAAAATTCTGCAAGCCTGCTGGAATTCCAGAATACTCTTCCATATTAATCATTCTAAAGGAATAATCTATATATTTTTGAAAATATTTTAGATAAAACTATATCTTTAAGTCCAAACATCACTGTAGTACTTGGTATGCTATGGGCTTAAGACTGTCAGTCAGGGGTCTCCATTGGCCTACATATCATGTTCATATGTGAATATTGACATTCATTTGCATCGTGGATTGTTGTATGTAATGCAAAGTAAACAATTCTGAATTTTAATTTAATAATGTTAAATAAATGGGGTGTGAATTCTGCTCTAGGAATTTTGGCACCTGTCAGAATATCCAATTTGTTGTGTAGAGATGTCAAACTAGTCTAACCTGAGAAACGTATTGAGACTTTTAAACAACAGCTTGTGAATTTTGCTTTTTGAAAATGGATCTTGACACCAGATATAAAAAAAACCTGCTATATGAAATTAAAAATTAGTTCACTTAAGAAACTGGTAATGCAGGAAATGCAGTGAATATATCAAGGATATGACAAAATGGTATGAGGCAGAAATAGTAGACAGTAGCGTAGGGGGAAAACGTTGAACACAGAGAAAACTAAAGTGAGGAGGCCTTGAAAATGATCCTCATCTCGGCTGCTGCACTGATACGGCAAATGATTCTGATCTCTCGGGCTGCGTTCCATTCCTCATAGTCACTGTGCAGTGCCGTTGTGGTGCCCTTATTCCCTACACACTAATCAAACAATGTGGGCACTGGGAAGCGCAGCTGATTAAATACATTCATTCACAATGTCATGCAACAACATCACACAGAAGACATTGTGGTTTTTTTTCATTTCTTTTGACGGCTGCATAAAGCCAATATTTTCCTCGGGATAACTAATATTTGCTAACTGGGTCAAAGTAAACAGACTAAATTAGTTTTCCAGGCTAATTTGGCACCTTTTATGAACAGGTTACTTCCACATCACTGATAGTTTTCAACAAACACGTATGAAATATTAATGGCACTTGCGCGCGCGCGCACACACACACATTCTGGCGTTATTCCATTTATTTGTTACCCTTGGATAATCAACCGTCCAGCAGGTTTAACTCGTCGTAATATATTGACATAACATTCAGTAAAGTGTGAGCTTCCTGTATAGTTATGAAACCCTATCCACTTCTCCATGTGCAGTTTGAAGTTCCCTTTGAACTGAAAGCTTTCATCTCTCTTAAAATGTGTGGTCCACTTTGCAGGGAACTACAAGGGTGATTGCCATTTTATTCATATGAATGCACTGCCATAGATTGGAAATCCACAATATCAGACAAGATCAAACTTTTTGGACTAATTTAATATGCCACCTGAGTTCATTTTACTATACTATACTTGGCACCTGCTCCAAGAATAAACAACCTGAGAACATTGGTGGTGTTATTCTATTGGCAAGACTATATTATGGAGAGGACCTCAATATAAAATGAGATATTATGAATCACTGAATCACTTTTTCCATTGCAGAGTTCTTCGCAAATTCCAGTACTTGTTAAACCCTCGACAGGTTTACAACCTATCAAGTGGTGGACCAGGACCAGGGTAAGAATTTCCCCCACTGAGATTTGTATTTAACTTTATATTAAGCTAAATCCGAGAAAGACATGAAAGAAACAACACAACAAAGTAAATGTTCAAAGTTTTCTCTGCATGTGAAAGGTCGCATTGCCTAATTCAGTTTATTCAGTACTCTATACAGACGTAGCTCTGTATTCAGATACTGACAAACCATATGAGATGAAGGGTCAGTGTGGCAGGACCACGCAGAAGCCTTTGCATGAAATGAAACTGTGTACACGTCGAGTGAAAGTGTTTGTTCAAAAAGAGGTAGTTTGGAACCACTGGAAAGGTCAAACTCTCTCACTCTCTACCAGTACAGACTACACAAGAGACTGATGAGTAGCACCTGTTGTCTTAGTCTAAAAACATGCACATTTGATTGATTAATTTTTTTATTGTCAGCTTGCCTTCGATATAACCGAGGATGCAACTTTACATTTTACATAATTTCTTTAAGATAAATCTAAACGTTGTCTGACTGGAAGGCAACATATGAGAGTCATGAGTACATATGAGAGTTCTGGCACATCGTATCTAGGCCCAGACCGTCCCCAAAACCCACAACCCCCATCACCTCAGTAATCAGATCCGGCAACCAGTGTGTCCATCAAAGCCTGCTAGTAGCCAGGAGACCTGGCCTCACACAAGCCCATCTGCTGTTCTGGATGCAGTTTCATTAGTGCTAAAGCACATGAGAACTTTGTGCAGCACCGTGCGTGACCACACTCATTTTAATGACTGATGGAGATGCTTAAATCCGAGGGTGCTGGATTGTATCGAGCACATTTGCAGTGCCTGGAAGATGTGAAGTTACATTAAACAGTGTCTGCTTATGCTTGTATATGTGGAAGCATGTGAAATCATTATTTGATTTGAAGAGTTGTGGGATTAATTATAACTCAGTTATGTTTTCCATAACAGTGAATTTCAGAAATTAAATAAATTTCAACATGAGGTGATTATAACAGTAATATATCTGTAATGTATTAATCATGCAGACAAGGATCCAAGTGCTGATAATAGCCGTCTTTATTGAAACAATGATCACAGAGCTATCAAACAGGTGAGTTACTCCGTTCAAGGTGTGCTGTGCAGGAGTGTAGTAATCGTGGTCAGGACAGTCCAGGGTCACGCCGGTGAGACAGAAGCCAGGAGGTACAGAAGGACTAGGCGGGGAACGAGGTCTAGGAGGAGAGCAGACGTCGGTACACGGGAAAGCAGAGACACAGAGAGAACGCTTGGTATGTGGCATGGCAACAATACTTGGCAACCCGGAAGAGTGAGGGGGAAGCTTAAATAGTTGCGAAGGGGAGGGGCCATGAGTGGCAGGTGAACCGCATCACACGGCGATCATGTGCTGGTCCTGACAATATCTGTTATGCAGAAAGGGCATATAACTGAGAAGAGATGCTTTATTAGTATCTGGATTATCCACACATCATTATTCCCCCATGGTATGATCTGGTTGTCCACTGGTCTACTCTACCTTTTGTGGTTCATCAGGCGAACACACACTGAATCTAGAACCTTTACTGAATTACACATTTCTTCATTTACACAACATTAATTAAGTAATTCACAATTTTACCTTTATTAATAATAATAATAATAATAACAAATTTTTTTTATATAGCGCTTTCCACAATGCTCAAAGACGCTTTATTTAAAGAGCAAATTTTTTTTTTGCTTTTATTTAAAGAGCAAATCTCAGCCAAGTCTTGTGTTTCTCTGTGTGTTTTTCTTTTTTTCTTGCTTTTAGAACAACGAATGGAAGATGTGTGTTATACCGTATCACTCATGTCTGCCTTTTTCATTTGCTTTCTTTCACCAGGTTGTGTTTCTTCAGGGACCTTCAGGAGTACAGAATATTGGTTTGTGGAGGTGACGGAACTGTGGGCTGGATCCTAGAGGCCATAGGTTGGAATTAAGTGTTTTTTCATTAATAGTATTTCATAGGGATTATTATAACACTCAAGTGTGGCTTGCTTGTATTGCGGGAGAACCGTTACTTATTTTGGCCACTAGGCGGCACTCTGTACGAGACCTGTTGTAAATACTTGAATAAATGCCCGACTGTTGTTGGAAACTTCATCTATTACATATATGCAGAAGTATGTAAATCTATATTTAAAAAATCAATATTTAGATGCAAAATTCCAAATTCATCTGGAAAAATTTAATAAAACATTGTGTGAATCAGGCATCCTTGGAAAAGGGTTAAGGCATAGTCTAGGTATTTTTGAATTGCCAGACATTTTACTTTCATGACGAGCTGAAGCCCCTGGGCACCCGTTTGAAGTACAACATCCTTTAACAAAAACAATCTCTGTGTCGTTGTGTGAATATGCTTATAATTTCTGCCCGTTTATTTCCCTTTGCTCCACCCACACCTTGCAGACAAGGCCGGTCTGCCGGTCTGTCCCCCGGTGGCTGTACTTCCTCTTGGCACAGGAAATGACCTCGCACGATGTCTAAGATGGGGAGGAGGTATGAACAATGAAAACAAACCCAAAATATGTCGACATTGAGAAAAACTGATTGAGTTCATTGAGTTAAGAAAGTGGGTTTTCATTCCTCAGTCTGTTTTTCCGTTGCTGTAACGAAGTCTACATGCTGGCCCTACGCCCGTATGAGCGAATAGAAATGTGTGACATCTTATAATCTTGATCATATAATTTTATAATCATATAAATTATGTTACACTGAAAGTCTTGTGATCACTGCTGTATTGATATTGTCTTTATAAGGGAAATCTTGGCTCAGTGGGTCAAACAATTCGGCATGTGCCTTGTTACATTCTGTAATGTACATGGCTGTAACATGGGATTACAAGATTATGAACTAAATATTTCACATTTTAGTACTTGAGGTTTAATTCAGTGTTTCACAACCCTAATCCTGGAGTACCTCTGTGTATTTTTCAATGATATGATGAATTTGACTAAAATGTAGAATGCAGGGGTCTTCTATGACAAACTGGGAAGTACTGTGTTAAAATGTGGAAACCTTTTACAATCTGACTTCGACGTCTGTCTGGGCATCTCTCTCCCTTGTACTTTTTACTAGCATGTTATATAACCAAAAACACCAAACTATAGTACTTCTGTTTGCATGCAGCCTTGTGCAGTAAGCGTGTGTGGCTGGTACCCCCCTGTGCAGGCTACGACGGTGTGGACCTGAGCCGTATTCTGAAGGAGATAGAGTACAGCACTCCGGTGCTGATGGACCGCTGGAGAGTGGAGGTAGAGCTGGAGGACAGTCAGGAGAGGGGGGATCCCGTGCCGTACGAGATCATCAACAACTACTTCTCCATCGGAGTGGTGAGGGCCGGCCGCCACCACACACACCCCACCACAGACGGTCAAGAGGCCTCGCTGTCATTCCAGTGCAGAGTGAACCTTGAATCTCAGTCCTCCATGGCTACGGTGCCATGGCCACGGTGCATCAGGAAAGAACACAAGTGCAGACAACCATTATTACAAAATACATAACCAGTAAACACCCCAACATGTAGCAACAATGAGACATACAGGAGTGTGGCTGTGCAAAAAGTCGAAACGTTCTATCACGTATAAGGATTTAGCAGATACGCTTGTAGGACATATGAACTATCTATATATGAATGATCTGTAACGGAGAACATCTCTCTGGTCCCTCTCTGTGTTTATCTGTAACAGTGAACATCTCTCTGCTCCATCTGTGTTTATCTGTAACTGAGAACATCTCTCTGCTCCATCTCTGCTTTGTAGGATGCATCGATTGCTCACAGGTTTCACACTATGAGAGAAAAGCATCCACAGAAGTTTAACAGCAGGTGAGCATCTCATTTCACACCATTCAGGACAACACGTCAGCTGAGATCATCTTACACTGTGCATTTACATTCCACTCTGCATAGGCAATGTTGTCTTCTTCTTCAGTTGTATTGTGGGTGGTGTGTTGTGTACCTGAGGTCATTCTTTTTTATTTCTATCCATGTCTTCCCACGTGAAACAAGTTGCTGTTATGTGTTGTTACTAAAAAATTTATGATTCATAAACTGTCCATTCATTCACTACCCACTTACAAAGTATAAAGCACAAGACTTGCAAGAAATTAATACATCAACTGGTGATTTTGTCATTGCATTTTACCAGAATAATATTTTACTCCAGAGACTTACTGGACAATAGAAGCACTTGTCAGGTTTTCTTGTTGTGTAATTTAGTTAACTCCCGCCTTGCGTGTTGAGATGCAGTGGGAGGCTAAGTGTGCCCCTACAGTGGGCACTGCATGATGTGTTGCATCTCTCCATGAGATAAAGGTTAAAGGTTAATGTTTGTATGCTCTTTGATTCACATTTAAATGCCATTTTAATGTTTACATACCCTTCTGTTCATTTTTACATGACCTGCTTTTCTTTTTTACATGACCTACTATTCATGTTTACATACCCTCTATTCACGTGTAAATGCCATCTATTCATGTTTACATACCCTCTATTCACGTGTAAATGCCCTCTATTCATGTTTACATACCCTTCTTCAGAATGAAGAACAAATTGTGGTACTTTGAGTTCGCCACAACAGAGACAATTTCAGCCTCTTGCAAGAAACTCAAGGAGTGCCTCACCATCGAGGTAAGGACGACACTTTGGTGAGGTGTTTCTGAATTACCCATAATGCCAGACGTCCAGGAAGGCAGAAATGTAATTAACTGTTATTATCTTCAAAAATATGACACAAAAACTGAGTATTTACAGAGAGCCAGAGCATCAACTACTGTCTGTCCGGTGTTGTTTAGTGTTGTGGCATTCAGCTGGACCTTAGCAACCTGTCCCTGGAGGGCATAGCTGTTCTCAACATTCCCAGCATGCACGGTGGCTCGAACCTATGGGGAGAAGCCAAAAAAGGTGACCGAGCAGGCCAGGATGTTCCTGAGGTCATCGTGGATCCAGAAGTCTTAAAAGTCAGCCCTCAAGGTTTGATTGGAAGGCTTGGGTTGTGCTCCTGTCATACTTCTCATTCTGCAACTATTTGAGACATGAATATAATATAATGCTTTCAAGGATTTCTTGTTTCTCAATCAAAATAAAAAAGAAAAAAAACTCCCTTACAATGTACTTAAGAAATGAGAACTTTCCAGTAAAGAATGTTGCATCATAGCATTTCACAATCAGGTTTGTTCTCAGTGTCTACAGTGGTGGTTAGATTTGTAAATAACAATCCCCTGTTGTATAATTACAACGAATGTGCGTGTGCCTGTAGATATGAGTGACAAGCGTGTGGAGCTGGTGGGATTGGAGGGAGCCATGGAGATGGGTCAGATTTACACGGGCCTGAAGAGTGCCGTGCGACTCGCCAAAACCTCCCAGATCACCATCAGGTGAGCGGCATGGTGGACCGAGCCACAACACGCACCACACTCCAAAATAACAGTCCAGCAGAGCAGTGTATTTGGTCATCAGCTGCTGGCTGGGGTGTCTTACCAAGGCTTTTGGACTGCACTTTTTATATTAGTATTAGAAGTATTAGTTGTTATAAAAGTCCCTTAGTGTGGTAAGGCACCTGAAATCAGATTCAAGATTGAGGCAATGTACGTCAGAAATCAAGCTGAGGTGAAGGTGCACCTCTCTGTGTGTTTAAAGAGCAAACGTGTCCTGGCACGTCCAGGGGTCTTCATGCCCTACACGTGAGCCAGCCTCCACTCTCCTCATGCGCATACACCAAAGGGGCGTTCGTTCACACGTGAGGCCATGTGAAAGGCCACTTCTCTTTTGTCATGGATAGCAGATCTTCTGGTCCACCACTTCGACAATGGCCTCGATGGCTCTGTTTTGCATGTCTGTTCTAATGTTAACTCTGCCGTAGGACGAAGAAGCCCCTACCCATGCAGATCGACGGGGAGCCGTGGATGCAGCCTCCGTGTACGGTCAGTGTAACCTTCCATCCCTTTGTTTAAAGTCACAACTGCTTTCTTAAGTGTTTGAGGGACTTGCAGTGTCTTTATTTTGAGAAATGAAGCCATGTTTGTTATAACTAGTTGTAAGTACAGGAGCTGCATGTGATGCTCCCAGAGTTTTTATGCATTATATGCAATTTATATCTAATGAAGGTTGTTGTAGTCACTCCCTCACATGATTATAGACCGCACCAGGCCTTAGTGTGCCATGCAGAACCACATATCTGCTGTGATGAGTCATGTCATACTTCTGTTCCACAGATTCATATCACACACAAGAACCAAGCCAGAATGCTGATGGCTCCCCAGGCCAAATCGGGCTTCTTCAACCTGAAGTAGAGCCTCCGTCTGGGGCCCTGTGGCTGAGGCCTGGGTCTGCATGGTCCATGAATAGCAACTTGCATGGACACTGAAACCAATGCGTCTGTGCGGCCTAAAGGAAGTGTGTGTGTGTGTGTGTGTGTGTGTGTGTGTGTGTGTGTGTGTGTGTGTGTGTGTGCGCGCGTGCTTGTACATGTGTATATAGGAAAGAAATATGCTCAGCAAAGCTTCATTTCAGTTTTAATCCTTTCTGTCTGAAGAGTTTTTATCTCCTTTGCAAGCTGTTGTACATTCATACGTAGTGGTGCATTTAGTTTAAATTAAGTTCCATGGTGCCATTATAACAGCATGTGTCTGAGTTCCCAATGGGCAGCCTGTATACCACATGGCACATGCATTGCTGCTCTGCACAGTACTTCTGGAGTTACCGTGGCGACATGCACACGCTCCGACATGTGTGCACATGTCTGCACGCTTTTGTGTTTTAACTCTGAAACAATGACCTAAATCTTCTGTGGCTCTGTCACATAGGAATCATTATTAACATCAAGGTTTAGACCGGCTGTAAGTAAGGGTCAGTGGAGGTCATGGGGTCAGTGGAGATCACTGGGGTCACTGAATTCAGGCACTTTGAGAGTCTGGATAGATTGCCAACACAGCCAGTAATTTATTTTTTCTTAACTTATGTTTACACCTGAAATGTGTGGTGTATTATTTAGACAACATTGATCATTTTAACTTGAATGTTCTAAATGCATTTCGCCTGGTAACTTTGCTAGCAAGAAATTCTTGATTCACTCTGTTGAAACTGACCGTCATACCATGTTGTTTAATACATTTTAATAGTTTGAATGTTTGTATAGGAATAATTATAATGCTAATAATAATAATAATAATAATAAGCTATTGTGTTCCTGCTTCTGATAGGCTATGGTAACTCTTGGGTTATGTACAATTAAACTCAAAGTGTGTATGCTCAAATAAATGCTCCTTGCAAAAGTAGTGTGAGTACTCGCGTGTAATGCGCATCTTCTCGAGTCGAGCATTACAACTTATATCGAGACTTTGTTTAGCATGTGAATTTTACTTAGCTACTGACAGTGAGACGTTTTTAGATGCTGGCCTTATTGTGACTGAATAAATATAGAAAAGTGTTTAACTGACGTCCTATTCGTCTTTCATACCCGCAGGATATTTGCGTGCAAATGTAATTAAGGCTTATCTGAGGTACATGAAATATGACTTATGGTCTCATATTTGTGCGCACTAGATGGCGCGATTCGTTTAAAATAGACCCAAGGCACATCAATTCTGTGTCTAAGCTGCAGTCTGATTCGGATTAAGTATTAACCGGATAGGCTGCTGTATATCACGAATACCTATTATTACCAGGACACGAAATTCGTTCATTATCTGAATGCAACAATTGACATGGTAAACACTGAATGTACTTGTGCCACTGTCTGGAGTGGACTCTTAACACGTTATTCTAATTATACAAACTATTTTACTTATTATTACCATGGTTGGTTTACTCTGATGATTAACTGTTATTATGGTCATTATACGGTAACTTAAGTTGATGTATCAAACTGTCTCATGGAAAAAAAAGGTTTTAAAAATGAAAGTAAAGAAAACACGCTTCATGGGTCGTTTTTTCTGATCTTTCTTGGGCTCCGTGGAAGTTGAGCTGTAAATGTTATCTGATTTGTGTGTAAAATAATAAAGTTCAGTGAAACAAAAGAAAACAAAAACATCGGCAGCCAATCGGCGCGTTTGGCCCATAAGCCCCGCCCCCCGTGGCGCGTCCTCCGCTTGTTCGCCGACCTGAAGTTGGAGTGAAGTTGAGGGTTAGTTGCGTGTAGTGGAGCCAGCGGCGTTTGCTCTCGTACCAGCGAGAGTGAGTGGCACAGATAGATCTTTTATCGTTCACGGTTCTGTCCGTTTTACTCGGGGGACACCGAATTATGAAGAACATGACTTTACGGCGAGTTAGGAAGCTTAATTCAAACGAACCAGACAGTGGATCATGTCAGGGTAGCGGAGATGTGTACTTTTCATCCTCCAAGTCAGACGGCTGCAGGAGCACGGATTTACCATCAGGTTCTTCAGACATTTACAATTACAAGACCCTGGCGTATTCTGGAGGAACACTGCCAAGAAATTTCAAGAAGGTAAGAGGCAGGCTCATAAAATTCACCGGCTTGGTTTACATGTTTAAGGTTACCAATCTGTTACTAGTTAGTCTAACACTAATAAAATCAAATAAAAGTCGTTTATTTTTGTATACTCTTTAAAAAGTTATTTCAACTAACCATTCCCTGTTTGATTGTCTTCTTGGTTCTATATAAAAGTTTAGGACTCTTTAAAATGTGGGTACACACTTTCATCTCCTCGTTATCAACATATGGCTTTTCACAGCTGTGTCTGCTTGCGGAGTTAATTGTACACTCTGCTGTGGTTAATTAAATGATTTAATTTAGTGATGTGTGCGTGACTTGTTGATGTGGCTTCTTAACGAGTCACGGATTTTAATGAAATGCCAAGACACATTGTGTCCAGATTTGCAGTTGGCTTCGGGGAAAACGTAGCACATCTCTCCCGGAATCTAAACAATGTTTCACCTGCATCCACGGACGCGCGAGGCATTCACACCTGTTTTACTATTTGCATACGTTAGGAGCACGTGACAACGCATCTGCGAGCAAGTACTTACCACCCACTTGGCTAACACCTTGTTTGAGAATGTATGCATCTATAAAACACCGCACGGCATGAATTCACAAAGCGTGCCGTGGACCTCCGTTTTCACGATGTGAAACAAACCTCACTCACGAGAGCAGTACATCTCCTGAACCAGTGCGACTGTCGTGTTCAGTGGGAGAAGCGGTCATTGACATCTGGATCCACGCGTTATTAGAGTTCCCCCCCCCCCCCCCCCCCCCCCCCCCCCCCCATCTTCCTCCTCGGGCCACCCACACATGCTACACTTGACCAGGGGCTCTGACCCTCAGCTGGGCTGACGCACTGTAAGCCGTACAGGCCCCAGAGAGGGAAGTTCTGTCCTTGCTTGTGTACTACAATAGACCCCTCTGTGCGATGCCTGAAGTGCATTGACAGTATTTCGTATTCTGCATTAATGTGGACGGAAGCGTTTTTTTTTTTTGTTAAAAGCGTCATCTGCGGAGCGTGAATCGTCATGGTGACGCTGTGTCAGCAAGCTTGTCGCTGAGACCAGGTCAACAATAGGATCAGGACCGTAAGCTCGAGCTGTGCTCTGATACCTCAACCGGAACATTCTTAAACAGCCCACCTTATTGCGTGGAGTTATACCAAGCAAGTGTGTCCAATGCAATTGCCTAAGTCGTTCAAATAACAAAGGAAAAGGTTTAATAAGTGCAGGACAGCGAAGGGTTTCTTCTGTCCCTCTGCTGAGATTCACTTGTGGCTCCCAGCGCTATGATGTTGTGGTAGGGGTTTAAATATGCACTGGCATTTAAACGCATTGGCCTCCATGTGCCGTGCGTCGTCCACAGCAAGAGGGGGACCCCGTCACCAGCTGCTGACCACCGCGGCCTTATGAAGAGGGTGCTGTGCTGTGGACGACCCCCAGACACCCACACCAGCCTCCAGGCCACAACAGAGCATTGTGTGGAGAAGGGGTCCAGCCCACGGGTCTGCCACCCCCAGGGGAACCGCTGGTTCACTCGGAAATAAACGGAGTCATTGAAGCCCTCGCTGAAGCGACGATTCTGGCCATGCAGGGAAATGAAGAAAGGCAACATTTGTACTAGTCCAGAAGGACCGTGGTGTAAAGTGCACTCTGAGTGGAACAACACTCAGGGCTATTGAGGTAGAACAGGGCTGAATGGGGTTCAGTCAAAGCAGACATAATGTGGGGTGTGATCTGGGCGGGTCTCTGCAAAGGTTTGGTTCTTGGATCAATGCTGTTATTGTGAGGGGATGCCGGTAGCTCCTGCCTACCCACAGTTCTGTGTGAAACCACACGGACCATCCGAGTGGTGGACCACTTTGGTCCGGTCGGCAGGACCGTCGGACACGCGTCCGACTGCTGCCGACTCGTGACAGCCGAACGGCGCGTAGATCTATCTGGTATTTGAGTGGAGTGAAACACTGCCATGTGACACCGTGGTGAAAGCAGACAGACACGTATTTCAGGTTTTATCTGCAGTGTCATCGAAGCCACAACTCGCCTTCACCATCAAAGCATGCACGTATACTACGCTAAAATAAACTCATTGAGGGAGTGAAACCAGTCATGTAACACACCCCCCCCCCCCCCACACACACACATACACTCAGGTTTTCGTCACAAGCATGATGGTCAGAATTATGGTAAGGATGCTGTTCGCGAGAAGTTGATCTTCACAAAAGAGTCTGCATTGTTTTTGCTATGGCGAAGCAAACCATTATTTTTAATCTTCTTAAACCTGCCTCTGGCAACACCTCTGACACAACAAACAAAAAACGAGCTCTCATTCATTTAGTTAGAAATGTGCCTTCTAATCCCCCCCCCCCCTCTCTCTCTCAGAATGGAGGACTACAGAAGTGGAAGCCCCTTACCCTGCCTCCACAACCAGAAAGGTTAGCTCTTTTTCTCTCTCCCTCCCTCCTTTCGTTCTGAATGGGATCACTAGTCACAAAAGGCTGGATGTGTCACAGTTATTTCCAAACACTACGTGAAGTATTCGAGTGATGAAGTGTTTTGTCACATTGATCGTCATAGGAATCAACTTTTTTACACAGAAAAATCCCCCCTCTTATACCACAATTTCTTCTCAAGTCTTATGCAGATTTGCTTATAGATACTAACAAGGGATTTCGGGCAAGGTGTGTGATTATATGTACATGAAACAATGGGTTTTTGTTAGAGATGGTCACAATAATTTACTGTTTTGCTACTTGACTGTTGACCATGAAGCATCAGTCAAAAAACTGAAAGAAAAGTGAGTCCAAATAGCCTGAGGAACCTGTGCTCCATACTGACTGTAACCCTTTGAAGCTGTAGAAAACTGGACGTATGTTTTGATGAGGAAATTGGGCCTTTCGTTAGAGACACACCCGTGTTTGTCCTGTTCTTAGAGCAGATTACTGCATCTAGTCCAGAGCCTTAGTTCTGTTTCCACATCATCCCATCGGATTTCTTTCTGAGGAAATCCACTGCCATGCCACACAATCACTCTGACATCTTAGGGATCAGGGCACACAAGCTAGACTGTTTCTCTGTCTCTAACAGAGCCCAAGATAAAACGCACTTCAAATTCCTGCTGTAGGTAAAGAACTAATCTATTTATGCTGTCACTGCTCAGATATCAAGATTTAAGTGCTTCTTGATTATTTCAGAAGAATTGGGAAAATCACTGTATCTCATGTTGTCTTTTAGAGTGAAGATAACGCCTGCATCAAAATCAAACCCTCTTTATTCACTGTGGTCTCTTCTTACAATTTAGGAAGGCTGTGACCCTAGAGAAGAAGGAGGACGAAACTTTTGGTTTTGAGATTCAGGTAAGAGGATTCTCTGGTTCTCTGGTGTTATTTAACAACAACAACAAAAAAACGTGTGTGTGTGTGTGTGTGTTTCTGGGCTCCTGAGCACTTGTGCTCCCCAGTCCAAACAGAAGTCATGTGTCGATCAGGAGTTGGGTTATATTTAGCCACGGATGGTTCGGACCAGTGTCGGTGCTCCCCTCCTTTCCTGCATGTCTGTCTGGTTCAGGATGTGACCTCAGAACCCTGTTCGACTGGAGGGACAGTGGCCTGGATGAATGGCCTCGGGACGAGAGGCCTCGGTCAGGCTGGTTTGAACCGTCTCCAGGCGGCGGTGGGTGTGGCGTGTGGCTGATCTCTGCTGGCTGTGTAAACACTGGAGTTTGGCGTGCTGTGGAGTAAAAGTTTCTCCAAGCACCCTCAGAATGGTTTGTGCCATCCAACACCCTCAGAATGGTTTGTGCCATCCAACACCCTCAGAATGGAGGGAATGCAGGGGTCAAGTAAAAGAAAATGGACGATCCCAAACATTTGGAGACGCTTTGGATCCATAATCCGTGCTTTGTTGCATGCTTCACATGTGTTGTGTATGATGGTGCTTCTTGGGAGGGTTGGGGCGGAAGAGGTTTTGTAGTGTTACTTTTCCGCAGTGGTTGTCGGAGACCCCATTTGTGTTTCGTTGGTGTGCACGGGAGAGGGTTGACGCAGTGCGTGTGAAGTTAGTCAGTCTCCCCTATCTGTCTGACTTATTTCACTTTCGGGACCCCCTCAGCTGCCACATGTGTTAACCACAAGCACATAGCTGAGACTTGATGCAGGAAATGATCAATATAATTCATGCTCACTGTTGCTGTCCAAAAGTTTTCATTCTTTTTTCATTCCAGTGTCAGATGGTGAATTCTGACTGATTTTCAGTGTCAGTCACTGTATCTGCAGTATCTCCAGTGTCATGTCAGGCAACTGCATCTCTAAGCCAATCAGCATTGAGGGAGGCAGGGCTCATTTGAATCCACTTCTGCTCAAACAAAGTATTCTTGGTGCCAAACATGGCGTTAGGCAAATGAGTCCCAACGAACAGCCCCGTGGCGGCAGCAGGCAGATGGGCGTGTCCTGCGTGGTGGTGTGTCCCGCTCATGGCCCGTCCAGCTACTTGTTTGCACTACAGCAGGAAATGTTGCTGCTGGTTTGCATGCGGGGGGTATGAACAGGAACCCGTCGAAGCTCCACTGAGCTCAGGATTTCACAGAGAAGACGTAGCACCTCAGCCCTCTGTCGGGGATGGGGAGGCGTTTGGGTCCGGGATGGTCCTCTTCCTTGGCTCAGACATGTTTGTAGACACACCGGGTCTTCTACACAGCCAGCCAGTGAAATATGAATTATTTAGTAATTGCTACATAACAAAAGAGCAGCTGGGTAGCAACTTTGCTGACCAAATGCCCCAGTGTGGCCTGTGCAGCTGCGTGTAACCCTGGCTGGGAAGAAGGGCCGAAAACCAGAAGTGTCAGAGTTGCGGGTTTCGCTTTGACTTTGTAAATGAGGATGTTTTACATGTGACCTCCTGCCTGTGGGCGTGGCCCCATGGCCACGTGTTGGTAGGAGGGGCCATCGCTGGTGCGGAGACGCGGAGGCAGGAACTGGTGTGAAGTGCAGAGCTCCCTCCGGCCTGTGATTGTGCGCTCTCCCACACGCCCAGCCGTGCGGCGGACTGCCTTCGCGTGTTTGTTTTTAACCTCCACATCACACCCCCCACTCCTCACTCAAGCATACTGAAATGAGTGAAAGCTTTGTTGGTAAAACAATGGCGTATGCGAAACCCTTCATGGTGAACATGCACAAGCATCTTCTCTTCAGCTTACGCATCTTGAATGTTGCGTCCAACGCCTTCTGCACGTGAACCATCTGCCTTCTGTTCTCCCTCGTTCATGTATTTGTTTGTTCTTCTGCAGACGTACGGGCTGCATCATCAGGACGAGAACTCTGTGGAGATGTGCACCTTCGTCTGCAGAGTCCACGAAGACAGCCCGGCTAAGCTCGCCGGCCTTAAAGTTGGTAAGTGTGTGTGAAGTGCACCCACACATTGACTAAACCGCCGTTTGGCACCCAGGCTAGAATAAGGGAGCTTGCTGATCAGTCTGAATTATTACTGTCGTAATTTCCCGGGCCAGACAGCCGATGTTTACTTCGTTCGAATGCTTTAACTGGTTTAGGATGCCACACCAGTGACTGTTTCTTTTTGGGAAAGTACAGACACACCAAGACTGCATTGTGGGGTAGCCTGAGGCCTGCCCTGCCCTGTCTTGTTTTGTGACCCGGAGGCTTCCTCTGTCGCCGTGTCAACACAGTGACATGTGCAAGTCAGTCTATTATTTAAGGAAGTGCAAACATCACCTACGTGCCTACCTGTTTTGCAGTCAACAAACCAGGCCCAACCGTCTGGAAGCCAGGTCATGTCTGGTTCTGGACATTCCTCTGTCGTGCAGGAACTTCTCCATGTGGTGTAGGAATAGCAGATTCAGTCCATGGCCAGGTTTGCTAGTTATCTCAGTTCCTGTGCCTTCACACACTAGCGCTGGTCTCCCAGATGTCACCTAACCATTGTGTTGCCCTGTCTGGCTGCTGAACAAACAGATCGGTGTATTTATCCAGGGTATTTACCAAGCAGTAACTCAGAAAGACATTTATACACACAGCCCTTTTCCACTGTAATTTACAATGACTCTCAAAACCCAATTAAGGATGTAATCTCTTTATTCAGGTAGTCTTCACGCTTTGCAACTGCGTCTTATGTTAAATTTGATTTTTCCATTCAGACTATAGCAGTTAGTGTTCTGTTTAATGTCCTCTGGTACTGGAGGTCAGCTCTGGGTTTTTTCTCTATAAACATGGTCAAGCCTTTATGATCTCGGGCTCTCACCATGCTGTGGATTTCTGCAATAACATGATCTGCTGGGACTTTCCAAAGTGCTGACGCGTGAGAGAAGTCTATTAATTGAACTCTGTGTACCTTGTCATCATATTATATCAGGGGAAAAAAAAGGCACACGCAGCTATGAGAACAAACCACTACTTTCTGACTGATCTCTGGTCAGCTGTGTTTAACTCTAGTAATTTGAGATGCAATGCAACCTAGTCTCAGATCAGCAGCAAATCTCACTTTGCATGCGAAGCAGTTTCAGGCCCTACGTTCTTTGCATGTTTTGTTGTCCTCTGTTGCCTATTGTCCTCGGTCGCCTGTCTCTCAGGTATCTGATCTCCTCAAATCTGGCAGACAGGTGTGCAGGCTTGGATTATCCCAGACTCGGAAGCGTGTGCCCGTGCACATGGATAAGCCTGCAGAAAACCAGCTTGCTCGCATTTTAGTGCAGCAGCAAGCTGACCGCAGTGCTTTGTCAGGGAAGTGGAGCTGCCCGGGCCCACACGGCAGGGTCGGCATTAAGGCACGCTCTCCCGCTCCCTGGAGCCCCCCCAACACTCCCACGCATGAAGTCTCCAGGCTCCGCCCTGACCCCTGAGCCACAGTCTGCTTTGACACAATACCCTGGGTTTCCTCACATTGCTGTGAGAGGCAGCGTTTGAGGCCCCTTTAACTGAGCTTCTTCTCGCCCTCTCGCAGGAGACACCATCGCTAGCGTGAACGAGACTTCCGTCGAAGGCTTCCGCCACAAAGACATCGTCCAGCTCATCAGGTCGTCTGGTAACACCATTAGGTGAGTGTGGTTCCCACAGCTTTGCAGATGCAGTGATGTTGCACATATCATGAAGCAGAAACACAAGTTTACACCTCTGCTGAGTTCCTCGTGTCTGAGTTCCTCAGCTTGGTCCCCCCCCCCGCTCTGCTCACTTCTCTCTTTTCTTCTCTTTCTTCATTAGTTGAAAATGCTTCATTAAAACCAAACTCAAACTCTTTTTGCTTGTAAAAGTGTTGTTTGCGGGCGAATAGTGCACCCACAGTAAACCCTTTAACCCCCTCCCTCTTCACCTCGTTTTTGGGCACACAGCACTGCTGAGAATGAGAGTTATCAGCCCAGTAAAACGTAGCTGGGACCAAACCACCCCCACTGCCACTGCTGGCCACGCCCCTCACAAACATAACCCCGCCCCCACACACTCCTACACCAGCCTATATCCGTGTCAACAAAGTTGAACATCGCTCTCGAAATTCGATACGTACGGGGGAGTTGGGGCCTTGTAAACTGCGAGGCTTTGGCCCAGACGTGTTTGTGGTCTGGGATTTAGCGTTTGACGTGAGGCGTATAAAAGGCTGTGGTGCCTCTCCTAACTGCCTTCAAGTTTGTCCCGCCACTTTTGTCAGGTGGTGCGCGTGAATCGGGTCAACGTTGTATTGGGACACGGTGTGTTCGGGTTCGGTAGCTGTGAGTGATCTGCTGTTTTCCCAGGTTACAGACCGTGTATAGTGACGCGATACGAAAAGCAGAACTTAAAGCCCGCCTGCAGTATTTGAAGGTAAGCATGTGAACTTCTGAGACCACTCCCCCCTCAGCCCCCAACATCACTCCACGTGTGACCCAATCCCGGCGCCAAGCAGGAACCTGAGTCCGGCCCGTGTCTGCCACACCCGTCTCCTCACCCCTCCACCTGTTGCCACGTCTCTACCCACCTAATTCCTCATGCAATGCCAGCGCACGGCTGATCGGGCCGGGGTGGGCGCAGAGCGTCAGTCGGGCAGAGGCCGAGCTGCCCGACCGCGTGCAGAACTCCCATCATGCTCTGCTGTAATGGGGACGATGACCCTGTAAACTCTGAACACGTTGGCTGTGGACTTGTCTGACGTGCTGTTGGTGTGTTTTCGCAGCAAACCCTGCACGAGAAGTGGGATGAGTACCGCTCCCTGATGGTGCAGGAACAGAGACTGGTGCACGGTGAGTCACCCGGCTGGGCCTCGTGTTGCACAAGGGACATGTGTGTGTGTGTGTGTGTGTGTGGGGGGGGGGGGGGGGGGGGGGGTGGAGTGTGTGTGTGGGAGTCACTGGGTTTATCTACAGGAGCACTTCTGTAGCTGTGTGCTGTGGTGCGAGTAGCTGTGCGTGTCTTACCACACATGTGTGAATGTGTGTGTGTGTGTGTGTGTGTGTGTGTGTGTGTGTGTGTGTGTCTGTGTGTGGATCACGTCTGGGAAGCAGATGTCTTAATAGTGGCTCCACAGCTTGTGCTGTGCGTGATCCTGGCACTTCAGTCACTGATCCATGTGCTTTTTATGCAGACGAGTGTGTGGAACTTCTCTCTAATGCGCAGTGTCCCTCCCCTAGGCATCGTGTTGAGTGACGTGGCCTTGTACGAATCCCTGGAGTCGGCGGGCGTGTACGGCAGTCTGGGCACGCCCAGTCCGCTGGTGTCTCGAGCCCTCGGCTGCTCGGGGAGCACCAACAGCAGCGTCAGCCAGCTGAGCTCTTCTCCGGGTGACGACGACCCGCTTTACCAGACCTGCTTCTACCGGGCGGAGGGCGGCGAGGCCGGCCGGGCGGAGGGGGCGGAGGACGGGCCCCGGCGGGCGGATGACGGGCCCCGGCGGACGCGTTCCCGACTCTTCCGACCGACGAGCGAGCTCTTTGCTTCAGCCAGGACGTCCCTGGCACGCAGCGCCAGCACGCGCAGCTACCTGAGGGGTCCGTCCTCGTCGTCGGAGACGTCCGTGTCCTCGGCTTCGTCAGCGCCCCCTGGAGAGAGGAGGCAGTGTGGCGGTTTCAGCTCACTGCAACGTAAGCCCAAGCCCATGAGCTTCCGCCGGAGACTACTGAAGTACATCCCGGGCCTGAACCGGCCCCTGGAGGAGGAGGAGAGCAAACTGTGATCCACGCCACTGAAACGGCTCAGAAAGAGAGATCTCATCGAGACAACATGGAGGCCAGTGTGGCCAAAAACATCAAAGCCTTCTGTCCATCTAAACTCAGGGCAAAGGGGTCAGGTCACCAGAAGAGACGATTGTTGACCTGTTGAGGTTTTTACAATAGATTTTAAATTTGTGTTCAACATTTTCATTAGATTTTATTTAACTTTGCATCTCAATCTATTAACAAACTGTAAAAATATACTTATATTTTTTGGAAGTGTTTAAATATAATTCACTGCATTATCAAGTGCCCTCAAACTTCCATCTCTGGCTCCCTTGTGTTCCCGTGTTCTTGGTAAATAAGTGAACATTTTTGTATATATTTTTTGTTTCTACAATGTCATTTTTTAAGTTATTTATTTATTTTTGCTTTCTTTGTTTAAGATGTAAAAATGAAGGATATATTTTTTTCTCTTTTTTATCTTTTGTCTTACAAATGGAAGAATTCCAGGGACCATTTAGTGACCCGAGAACATTATACAACGGCCTCTTTGGACATGTGTTAGTCTTCATTAGTGTCTTTTCTACTTTGCAAATGGAGAGCTAAAACATCTGAAAATAAACATGTGGAATTGTCTGTTCCATCTGCTGACCTCACGTCACACTTCACTACTTCACACTCGCGTGTGTTCGCATGTATGCAAAAAACTTTAACCTTCTTTGGCTGATGCAAAAAAATACTTTTGTTATGCACATATTTCACAGGCATTCTCACCACAGTAGCTGTCCGTCTGCAACAGTGCATTTTTTGTGCTTTTATAATCTATTTATGTTCTCACAGTCAACTTGTATGTTCTCACTGTCTTGTATGTGTGTGTGAGGGAGAGAGACCTAAGGTAGCTGATTGTGATCCTTTGTTTTGGAGGTCAGGACTCAGAAGGCCTGTGGGTAGAGAGAGATGAGGTTGTTGAGGCAGACACTGCCCATTCTCCCTGTCTTATTGACAATCTGCTTGGTTGGAATGTGTGATCAACAGAGTGACCCCCAGATTCCAGGCCCTGACTCTGCTATTCTCTTGCTCCGGACCAGAGCTGAACCCCACTGGACTTGGTGCACACACAATGCTACATTTCCATGACACTTTGAGAGGATTCAGAAGGACTTTCACCTCAGTGTTGTGCCTGACACGGGAGGGCATCCACCCCCGACAACCACCCCCCCTTCTCAGGCTGCATGTCATTATGTCATTCCCATATTATGTTCACCCGTGGTGGGCTGTGCTTGCCCCAGAGGCTCTTGGGATGTCTACCGGAGGCCTTTCTTTGGCTATGGTGTGGAGGATCCCTTGTTTAACTGCTCCATTGTTTGTGCTAAGTGGCGGGGGGGACTGATGTGGGTGAGGACGATTATGCTGAGGTCTTTAGTAGAGCTCAGAATTCCACAGGTGCCAATGCATGACGAGCACTGTGCAGGCCTAAAGGAGGAGCGTCAATGGGACCTTTAAAAAGACGTCGATTAACAATGGGCAGGCAGTTGACGTAGGGTAATTAGCACTGTGTGTGTGTGTGTGTGTGTGTGTGTGTGGGGGGTGTTAAGAGTACACTGAGGGTGGGACCATTAATGATTCATATTTATAATTATAGTGTGGGTAGTTGTGTGTGTATACACACACACACTATTTTTACATCATGGTTGGCTCTAATTCTAGGTTCAGTATTGACATTTGTGGCATACTCGGCTAAGGGTATTTTTAATACTCCTAGTTAATGCTGTAAAATATATAAATATATACATATAAATTTACAGCATTTATATGCTCATGTGGTAAGTGGATAGTGCAGCTGGACAAATCGGAAGCATAATCAGAAGTCCATGGTGCGAGTGACGCTTTCTGGCTGAGCTGGTATAGGGTGGGGACGGGTGGAGAAGCCGGGGGCTGCAGTGAGCTTCCTGCTCCATCCACCCACTGACTCTGCAACGGCACATCCCTAGACACACACCTCCGCACCTGTTTCCACCATGGCTGCACCTCACCACCGTCACCATGACGCGTCCTGCGTCCTGCGTCCTGCTCGTTTTCGGCGCAGGCTGCGCAGTACGTTTGACGCTTATGGCCGTAGTGCTGTGGTTGTGGAGGAGAGATGCGTGCTGTGTGCTCGCACTACTTCCACCGGAAAACACTGCTGCCTGTGTGACACGCCAACGACAACGTTGGGCTCAGACCTGCACAATGTTTTGCATTTTGTCTTTGCCCAGGACACGTTTGTTCTGTGTACAAACGTTGAGAATTAAGTACACTTTCGTTTCTGCGTCACTGCTGCCGCTTTGTCGTGAAAACTCTCACTTCTCTAAACAGTGACGTGCTTGAAACCAGCACGGCTCAGCTGTGTCACGTCATCCTGATATCCTGATGTCACCGTGGTTCAACGGCTTTCTTCCTCTCGGACCTTGAAGGAGTAAATGTGTTATCCAGCCGCGGTGAGATGCCCGTGTCGGATTCCAAAGCAAGTGATGAGGTCTCCCCAGACCACCACGAGCAAGTCTGTGACTGAGGACAGATCACCAGTCACTAGTTAGACATGTCATTCTGTACAGTCCTTTAGATTAGTTATCTCTTGTATAGTAAAACCAATGCTCTGTCTAGACATAGAGAAGCCACCAGAACACACATATTGCTCCATTCCTCTGAACATTGCAACAGACCTTCATGTGCACTTCTTCTTTAGTACTGATCTGAGATCAGCTTTTTGGTGTCTTTTGTCTTGGGGCAGAGGGGTTTTCTTAATCCCAGACCTTTGTGAATGGGACACACACCCTCAGATGTCTGGGGCAGCTCTATGGTGCTTTTGTGCTGAATAAAACCCAGTTCATTCAAAAGTATCAATCTAACATACAAGAAGTCTCATACATACTAATACGCATGTCTTCACATAGGACTTCTGTTTTGTTAGAAGCGGGTGGTGTCTTGGTGGGTGCAGTTTGAGCATGTGTGTTGTAGGGAAAGAGAAAACGGTTAGAGATATGTGGGCCACATCTACTGACAGGATGTGGTGGAGAGATTGAACAGGAAATGCATCACAATGGCAATTTCTATGAGTTAAAAAAAGACAAAGCATGCAAACAGATCTTTCCAGAACCACAAACATGGCATGGTGATCCTGAAGAGGGTATACCCAGGGACAGCCAAGACTAAGCATGGGCTAAATTTGGACTTTTAGGCTAAAATAAGTCACAAATAGCGATTTTCTGTAAATAAGGCCATATTGATCTAGAGTTTTGCTGTTGTTGTAATCCATACAGGTAGAACCCCACAGATTGAGAAGAAGCATGTTTGTGGTTTGTAATCACTTGTGCATTATGAGGCCACTACTGATCACACAGCCCATCAGACATCTGCTAAAAAAGGGCCTTGTGACCCTCAAACCACCAGCTGGGTGAATCAGTGCTTCCTGAGGCAGGGCGGTGGTAGTCTAGGGGACAGGTCTTTGAGCTATCAATCGGAAGGTTGCGGGGTTTGAATCCTGGCTTTACAATACAGCCACTGCTGGGTCCTTGATCGGTCTACTCAGCTCCAGGGGTCCTGTACAATGACTGTGCCTGTGTGCCCTGACCCCAGCGCTCACAGAAGCTGGGTTATACAAAGAGAAGCTTTTCAGTGTACTGCATATGGTTATTTGACACAGTAAGGTCATTCCATCTGACCTCTGTCTCCTTCCTGAATTGCTCTGCCTGTTCCATGCCCTGTTAAAACAGGTATAACTAAGAGCGTAGCTTAGCAGTGGAAACAAACACTGATTTTTCTTACTTACCAGCACTCTTAGTTTAAATTCCCCCTAAACCCACCCTTCAGAACTCCACGTCTGCAGTAATTCCCCAATAATTCGGAGATTGACTTCTGGGGGTTTTGATGAGTACCTCCACATGCTTCAGGCCCAGTCCTGACATTACCAGGCGAGCTGCAGTGGTTCCTGCAGAAGCCGTGGACCATCTGCTGATGGTAATTAGTCCCGGTGCCTACTGTGGGAAACAAAGAGAAACTCAAAGCTAATAGAACCACAAGATACATTAAGAGACCGTGCTAGACACATAACAGACATGTTGTTTCAGCACCAGGGGTGGTCTTTGTAGAAGCACATGGAGCATTCAGCTGGCACTAGAAGTTCTGCTCCAGCAGGTTGGAGATCTAATGCTTTAAGGGATTTTAGTAATAATTTGCCATTCAAACACTGACTGAATTTGAAGCCTTAGTATACTGCCCAGTTACATGAAAATTTGGAATCAGTCAGTATTTATTGCTAAACAAACCAAAACTCAGGATATTGGGTGTGTCTGCCCAAATGCTGTCCACAAAGCTGTCTATCTCAAATGACCTGATATTTTGAAACAAACAAACAAAGACACTAAATGTTCTAAATAATTTAAACAGACAAATTTAACAAGATTTGACCATTTGCCCACTGAAAAAACACAGGGTCAGACTTTCTCAGTTAAACAGGTGTTCACAATTCAGAGTCAATGTTAGACGTCTCTGTTTTACTAGGCAAGATGTGAGATCCCAGCCAGCCAAAGAAACTACAGTTACCACTGTAAATAGATGAGAACAGGTAAGGGTGAACATCAGCATGATAAAGCAAACACACTAAACCCCATCTGTGTGAGCTCGTACACAGTTGCATGCCTCTTTCTCTCTCTTACACACACACACAAACACACACACACACAATGGAACAATATTGATTTTGTGTAAGCACAGTTTCAGTTTTTAATCCATCATGCAGCAGGTGAGCAAACAGTGATTTCTAAACAGCAGCGTGTATGTACATCCCCTCTCTGTGGTCAGCCCTTCCTTCAGGGGCATTAGAGCTGGGGTATTAGAGCTGGGGTATTAGAGCTGGGGTATTAGAGCTGGGGCATTAGAGCTGGGGTATTAGAGCTGGGGCATTAAAGCTGGGGCATTAGAGCTGGGGCATTAGAGCTGGGGCATTAGAGCTGGGGTATTAGAGCTGGGGCATTAGAGCTGGGGTATTAGAGCTGGGGTATTAGAGCTGGGGCATTAGAGCTGGGGTATTAGAGCTGGGCATTAGAGCTGGGGTATTAGAGCTGGGGCATTAGAGCTGGGGCATTAGAGCTGGGGTATTAGAGCTGGGGTATTAGAGCTGGGGTATTAGAGCACACTTGCCCCAGCGACCCCTCCCCAAAGTGCTGCAGCACCAGGACTTCCACCTCTGCTCACGTAGCTCACCAGGACACCAGCTTTCACATCACATCCTCGTTTCTGGGCGGGTTTCTGAGCATCCATTGAAGGATCATCAGTAGGTTGCTCAATCCACTCATTCAGTGTTCAGAAAAAAAAAAACTTAATTGAAAATCCCAAACAGCCTGTGAGCAAAGCTGGGTTTGTTTAAGCAAAACACGAACCATTTTCACCACAGCAGACTGGACATTGGTCCCAGTCTCCCCATGAGACTGCTGGCTGCATATCAAAGTGCTTCTGTGCGAAACAGGTTCAGTCTGGATTTAGCCCAGGGATGGCCACCTGACGTGAGCACTACCACTCTGGCCGCGTGAGACTGAGTCCAAACAGAAGCAGCTGCGTGTGCTGCGTTGTTAGGGAGACATGAAACGTGAGGAGCGGACACCTCTTCACGTTTACTCTAGTGCGGATATGTTTAGACTTGAGCTCTTAAAGTTTCTATTTATAAATAGAATAGAATACAATAAAGATTCAATGTAATAAATAGACATTTAATGAAACTTCTTTTGTGCTTTGTTTGCCCCTTGTTGAACTCTTTGCATTTATAGTTACTGTTTATATGCCGCAACTTTAATGTGATACTGATAATAAACCATCAGCCATCACAGATGAAAAAGATCAAATTTATTGTTTTTTTTTTCTCTGGCCAAAACATAGAACTAAAAATGTAGCAGCAGTTGTTACAAACTATAATTCCCACACACACACACACACACACACACACACACACACACACACACACATTTCCGTGCGTCAGTGTGAAACAGGTGCTGTGCAGTGGTGCTGGGTTCAGTGTGTGTGGAGGTTGGGATCAGGCATCCAGAGGACAGTTGGTCAACTCAGGCCTGGTTTTAAGGAAAAGCCTCAGGCACGCCTCCACCTGCTGACCAAATGAGCAGAACAGGCCTTAAGGGGGGGGGAAGCAAGGCCAAGGCGTTGTGGCTTCACATGGACTCGGCACACACGTCCCCCAGCCAGCACACTTCCACATGCGCACAGTGGATCGCAGTGTCGGGAACCGCGTCGGGCAGCTGCGGGTCATGTGAACAGCAGGCTATCGAAGTGGCCTTCCGCCCTAAAGTTTCGGTTAGAGCTTGTTCCTCTTTCTCTGTGGTTTATGATGTTTGCTACCAGATATGTACTCTGATAAAGTGTCTCTGCAGACGTCACCCGTTACATGGACACCATCTGCCTACCCTTCTAGTCTTTGTGTGTGCTTCCCATCCTAGGACTAATACTCTTTAATTTCTCATTTTTAAGTTACAGGGCATCTGCCTAAAAGATTGCAGTGATTACTAATAACCATTCAAAAATTAGGTTCCACGGTATAAATCCATTATTACCACCACTGTGAGTTACATAAGCTCTCTGGCCTGTGGTCAGGAAAATGTGACAGTGTGTGCAAGAGTGATGTTTGTGTATGAGTTATGTTACCATGTAGTCTTACACAAGAAGAAGGACAAGATGAAACCAGAGTAAGACCTCCCTCAGACTACCTCGATCACACTACCTCCAAGACCAGAACATTCACACTAATGTAGACATGTGGCTGAATAAAGAGCTGGTGGGAGAGAGAGAGAGAGAGAGAGAGAGAGAGAGAGAGAGAGAGAGAGAGAGAGAGAGAGAGAGAGAGAGAGAGAGAGAGAGAGAGAGACACCTTGACTCATTGCAAAGAAACCATTTACAAGTGGTGTACAGAAAAACCTCAAGTCAGTGTGCTCTGCTACCCTTGAGCTACTGTGGTGTTGTATCTTTCAGACTGAGATCATGTTTTGGTGTTATATTTGATATGCACACTATGTCAAGCCAAGGGAAATGTGTTACTTTATGGTATGTCACTGCATCTACATTTAAAGTAAAACATAACCTCATGAATTTCCACAGCCCAGCTTGAATGACAACTTTGAACTTTTATGGTTATGGCTTGTGTCAGGTTTCACATTCATACCTATTCTCACAACTTCATTTTAGAGAATTAAATAACACTCCAAACACTTGAGATCACACCAAACATTCAAGAACACACTAAGCATTCAATATCACACCAATCGTTCAAGATCATACCAAACACTCGAGATCACACCAAGAATTCAACATCACTCCAAAAATCCATTTCATAGTCTAAATACCCTAAATCTGCCCATGTACTGGATGCAAATGGGCCCTATAGAGAACTAACTGAGAATTGAGAACACACACACATTTATTTTATGTGTACTACTTTTGTTACTGGTTTGAGTGGTATTTTCCAAAAACATCAGAGACCAGGTAGAACACACTGTTCTGCCAGGATTGGCTGTGTGCGTGTGTGTGTGTGTGTGTGTGTGCGTGTGTGTGTGTGTGTGTGTGTGTGTGTTTAAACAGCTTGGCACTCCAAGTCTGCAAGTCCATGCTCCTTGATGTGTTTTTCAGCAGAGGTCAGGATGTTGACTCATCAGATTTTCCAGGACTCCTATCACAGCGTTCCAAGACTGCGAAGACAGCGTCACAGGATGGAGCTCCAAGATACTGTACAGTGTTCTCGCATTTTTCCTGTGCCTGGAATGCTATGGCATCCAGCTGTGAAAATTCCTGCCACTGGCAGGTCATATTTCCCTGCTCGGGCTGCATGGGAGTACCTGACACTCCTTCACTAAGCACAAACCCCGTCAATTACCACACCATTACTACACCCCTGCCTGGTGACCGACCTTTAAACAGGAGTGAGTTTACCAAGGTATTTCTAGTGCATATGATAAGCAACATATTCCCCTGACAAAATCAGTCATTCCTCTGGAAAGAACGATGATGCTTCTCCAAAAAACATTCAGTCATGTGTACTGGGAACCAACAGTGACAAATGTGCTTAAATAAATTGAATACATCAGTCATATTTGTGAGGGGAGCAGCCCCACTCATCTATGAATGGATATTCTGAGTAGGTTTTTCCCAAGTGCAAACTGTATGTTGTTAGATATCTGTGAAGATGCTGAAAGGTCTGTAGTGAAGGAACAGTGTTGCACTGATGCAATCGCTCTGGTGTCTTGGCTCTGGGGCGGTGGGTACTGTGGGGAGAAGGAGGAAGCTGCGTGGTTAACAGTCTCTCTCCTGCCAGTTTTTCCGTTAGCTTCAGACTCTCGTGATTGTCTGAAGCACTGAGTGACACGCATGTGTGTACGCACTTCAACATGCACACTTGTGCAAGCACCACACCCACAATTCCTTTAGTAGATCGCTGAGCTTACCATTGTCTCTGTAGACCACTGGGTCGTGTGGAGCATGTAGCATCCAGGTTTACTGTCCTGGTGCAGCCCATGGTTGTGTTCCAGGTTCAGTGTTTAACACTTACTAATAGTGTGTTACTGGAATCTTAACACACTATGGTGTGGTGCCACAGGCATCATGTATTCTTGTGCTTTTCATTCTGAAATTGGGAGAAAAAAAAAAGGTTTTATGAAACGAGTACAATCACATTCAGAATGATTGTGGTTTACCTAGGTGGTGATTTCTATTCCTGCTTTCACCACAGTCCTTGAGCCATCAAACACATCACTACTGATTCTTTACCAATGTTTGTGTTTGTGAAAGAAATCTAGAGACAGATGATCTAGATGATAACATACCTAGGAGTCTAGAGACAATCTAGACTATTATATGTTTAAGAGCCTAGAGGTGATCTAGACTTTCTTATGCTTAAGAGTCTTTAGGTGATCTAGATTGTTAGATGCCCCAGGTTATACACTTTCACGTAGTTTGTTCACACTTATACATTGACCTCAAGATCATTTAAGTTACAGTTAAGAAGTCTACGTTCATATGAGAAGTTTCATATGAAAATTCATATGAAAGTGAAATGGACTAGCCAAATACAAAATCAAAGATTTTCATTACCAAATATATATATAATCTCCAAATAAATCTGTATTTAAACTCACTGGCTGCTTCAGCGCACCGTGGACAAACTAGCACAAACCTTTGCAACTTTTGCATACAATGCTGAAAATTTTGGATATTTCAAATGTGGTCGCTTATGCGTTGTGAGGCCTGAATTTAATGAGGTCTAGCATACTTCCAGTCCGTTCTGCAGGGATTTCAAAAATCCTTCAACAATACTGCGGTTTCAGCATCAACTCCACCGTGTGTCAAATACGAGATCTATATTATGCGCCGCTCTGCACCACAACGCCACTTGATCTAAAGTAAGCAATAAAACAGTATGTTTGTGAGCGGTATTTTGTTGCGTTCAGGGTGGGCACGTGTTCCAACAAATGTGCAGAATGAGGGAAATGCCTTGCTCAGGCCAGCGTGCTCAAGAGCGAGACTGCATTATCAGACTGCAAGGCCTCGCGTGCGTCCGGGCCCGTGTGGAACGCGGAGCTGCGCCTCTTTTCCTGACTGGGCCCGGAGCTGCGTGTTTCCTGCCCGCTTTCCTGTGCAGTTCGGGGAAAGCAGACAACAGCTCCCCACCCAGCCCTGCCGAATACGGCCTCACGTGCTGGGCACGCGGGGCTTCGGTGCATTACACTTATAAAGCCCAAGCACAAACTTAATTAGATGAATCATAGATGAAGTCATACGTGGCAGTGGACTCATTAATGCATACATACAGCCGACAAAGTGGATCGTGCTTCTGGAAAAACGTCTTACATAAGACCAAACGCAATGAAGCACATTTTATGTGTTTTATGTGGTGGAAAACAGTCTGCCAAAGTGGAACACGAGCAAAAAGGGGGGGGGGGGGCGCACAATGAGAAACAGTGCATCTGCGCATTTGTGTGTGTGTGTGTGTGTGTGTGTGTTGGGGGGGGGTATGAGTGGGTAATTTACTAGGCAAGAGAATGCGAGTGTGGGCACACTCAATAAGGTCTTCTCAGAGCAGAGCAACGAGACAAGGCTCTCTGTGCTCTAACACAGCATTGTCCTACTGTATGAAATTGTACTAATTTGTGCAAACAACATAACTGATTGTTTAATAATTAGTGGAAAATTAGCACTGATATGCACTATAGAATATGAATATAATTCCGATTTGAAATGGAGGGTAGCCTATATGAACGGCTATGAATTTGGGTTTGTTATACAAGAGTCTTGTGCATATAGGCTGTAGGCCTATCACATGGTCGAAGAGCGCCCTCTTGTGGGGGGAAATTGTAGTCATTAAAGTTGACGAGTGGCAATTTAGGACCAAGACATCCACGCGAGGATGTTCATCGCCACTGTGCGTATTCCAGAAAGTTATACTTCGGCCACGACTAGTGAATAAACGCACGTGTCCAATTACAAAGTAAAATATATTTACGCTGACGTATGTTAGTGTAGTTTAAAACATGAATCCAAAATCACTTTAGGAAGGTTAGGCGTAAATTGCGTGTAAATTTACACCTTTATCACAAGTGAAATACAGCTCACAACTGAAATTCAGCATGCTAACGTTTTGGCGTTTAATAAGTAACCTTGGGATTACCCGAATGTGTATCATGAACCACACGAAACTGGGCATTCTGCAGTACTTTTATCGCAACACGTGCATTGCACGTGTAGCAAAATGTCTGGCTACAAATGGTCATTGTTAGTTTCCAGTTCATGCTTCATGAATGTGTTTAATAATGAAGGTTTTCTTCCCCGCACGTCTTGTTTGTTTTTAACTGAGTTCTGCTGTGAATTTAGCTTTATGTTCGACGCGCTCAACGCAATGTTTCGCAACATGAGCAGGGTTGACGCTGATGCTGAAGTCATAGGGTCTGTTTAATCAAACTAGACATACATCCTGCCAGTGTACGTTTTAAAGGTTTCGGCAAAACAGGTGAATCTTAACTTGTTTCTATATTCAAGAAGGGCTCTTTTTGGCATATACAATAGACCAAAACGGTAGGCTACATTGCAAAACAGTTTGAATTACTGGTTTAACTCAGCCTATTTCACGAGTCACCAGTAGGTGGGATATGTGAGTATAAATTGCGTACATTCCTAACGTTTACTGGCTTGGCACCATGCCGCTAATTCAACGGTGGACTGTCGAATGAATGTAACATTAACAACACAAAATAATCTTCATTACAGTACAAGTTTCTTAAGCATGTATTTCCACAGATTAGAATGGGTCACAATGTACCTGTGCTGCAGTTAATTTCATTACAAACCAATATCTACATGTACGAACAATCCTTTTACAACTAATATCAGTATGTTCTAACGGACAGCTGCATTCATACAACACAAATGTGAATAACAAAATTATCCATTTCAGGCGGCATAAAAAATTGCCAGTGGGTTTATATAAACACTCATCTAGTAGCACGTTAGACCTCCTTTAGCCTTCAGAACCACAGCACTTCATCGTGGCATAGATTCCAGTAGGTGTTGAAATCGTTTGGCAGGAATCTTGGCCCATGCGGACAGGATATCTTCTCGCAGTTACAGCAAACTAGATGAAGGCACCGATATGCACTGAACAGCCCGTTCAACCTCGTCTCAGAGATGACCTATATGATTAAGATTTGGGGACTGTGAAGTCCAGCAAAGCAAGGAAACTCAGTCTTATTCCTAGAACCAATCCATGACTATACGACCGCATTGTGCATTGTCTTGTTGAAGGTGTTCTTCTTCTATAGTGTAAAAAACTGTGATGAAGTGACGAACTTGGTCAGCTAAGGTGAGCCCTACCAGACATGGACCAGACATCCATTCTCAGATATCCAAGGACCCACGGTGTGCCAAGAACACATTCCCCACACCATTACTTCATCTGCACCAGTCTGAACTGTTGACACCTGACACGAATAGCTCATTGATTCATGCTTCTTCCGCCAGATTGTCACCCTCCTGTGAGCATGGCACACCACAAATCGGAACTGTTAGATTTTAAAATTCTTATTTGGCACCAGCTTGAACATGTCTTGTTCCAAGATCAACCAAATCTGCCATTGTAATTTGGAATTGCACTGAAACTGATCACCTGATGTTTTGCTTCAGGGATCAGGGAAGCTCCATCATGCACCACCCTCTCCCCGCCCCCGTCCCCGTCCCCGCCCTCCTGCCCTCCTGCCCCCCTGCAAACCCTCCCCCTGCCCCACCAACTGCTCCACGTGGCACTGCCCGTGTTGTGCTTCTGGGTCAACACACCCACATGTTATGTTTCATTTTGTAACCACACCCCTCTTGGTTAGTCACTGACAAGTGACACCTGCACCCTGTTATCTCATCGTATTTTATGTAGGTATTTAAACACTAGTGTTTGCAGCATGTCTTTATCGGTTATTGTATTCATGGTGTCATGGTTTGTTTTGTAATAGATGTCTTCTATGTGCGCTATGCTCACTGGCTGGGCCACCTCCCCTGTGATGCGCTCTGAATGGCATAAAGAACTTGCAGTATAATCCTAACATAATCCCTGTTGTCATACCAGATGTACGCTAGCTCTGGGTTTAGAACGCTATGCAACAGATTCAGTGAAAATACGACCACTCACCCCTTAAACTGCAGACATCTGAATGACGGTGCAAGTTACTGCCATGCCCAATGGGTCGGGGGGTGGGGGGGGCAGAAATTCCTGCACGCTGCTCACCACAATTAACCCTGTAAAGCCTAACCATCCAAGAAATTGCCAGAAAATTCTAAATTTTTGAAACTGGAGTGTTTATTTGACCATTTATCAAATACATATAAAAAAAAAGTAAATAACCCATTGCATATATGAGTTTTGTTTTGTATCATATTTGATACATCCGGACCTTTCTTGCTAATTATTGCTCACAGCGTTATGAACAAAAACAAACATAACATCATTCTGTTTTACCCTTTACACTCTGAGTTTCCTTTAAAGTTTTACTCAGCTAATTTCAAACTTAGAAAATAACAATTAGTATCTCCAAAAGACCCTAAAAAACATTGGGATCGCCACAAAATCCTGAAATAACTTGTGGGTTTGAGCCAAGTTCAGCAAAGACAAAAACATAAATGGAACTGGTAGGCTGGAGGAGTAATCTTTCAGTTAGTTTGGTTCACAGCATCTTTATTTTGCATTGTGGTAAGCGAGAAAACAGTTTCTGTCCTTGTTCAAGCAAAGATGGACCATACATTTACAACAGTAGACATGGGAGAAGTGATTGCCTGTGCAGTGCTTGCATCTCTGTCGGGTTTCCCATGTTGGGAAATGGCCAATGCCATCCTTTCTCACATCAGGGGGCACACTTGAGGTTGGCCTTTTGCGAGGTGGTGGTGTTCCTCCAATCACCATCATACAGCAGGTTGCATATATATATATATATTATATATCAATATATATATATTATATATAAATACAGCAGGTTGCATATATATATATATATATATATATATATATATATATATATATATATATATATATATATATATATATATATATATATATATATATATATATATTTCATTGGTTATATTTAGAGTAGAAACTGAAATATTTACAGCCTATAATATATATATATATATATATATATATATATATATATATATATATATATATATATATATATAATAGGCTGTAAATATTTCAGTTTCTACTCTAAATATAACCAATGAAATCATTTAAACCCTTAGTTAGTTTACTAAAATAATCAAGAATGTATGCTGCTTTATTCAATGCATAATGCATGAAATGCAATAAAATAATGATTTACAGATAAATTACCTTTTATAACGGATGTATCTAATTTGATACACACAATTTCAACACGATTTTACAATAAAATAAATTATGAAATATTAAATAATTATAAGTTGTATAAATCCACTAAATATTCATATTGAAGTAAAAGCAACTGTTTGAATGTTTTTCTTACCTTAACCTTTCCAAAATTGGTAAAAATGTCGAGTCAAAATCACAGGTGAGTCAGTTTTTGAAAACGGCCATTTTGGATGTCGGAAATTAAGGTCCGCCGGTGCTTGCAGTACACAGATTAGCCACCAGAGGGCAAAAGACAAGTATCAAATTATATACATCAGGTTTTAAAGGAAAAAAGTTATCACGCTAATGATATAGGGCTCTCAAAAACTCATGTATCAAATATGATACGTATGGCGTTATAGGGTTAATGTCGGCTATATTTAAATATGGCATCCTGTCTATTTACTGTCTATTTACTCTGCAGTAAGAAGTGAAACAGGATAAGGTGAACTGGCCCATAAGGCTTTTGAAGCCCTAGAATCTACTGCAACACTGCCTCACAGGCCTGTGACAGGTCAGTCAATGCTTAGTGACACTACACACACACACACACACACACACACACACACACACACACACACACACACACACACACACACACACACACTACACACACAGACACTACACACACACACACACACACACACACACACACAAAAGTGTATAGTAGGCTCTAAATTAGTCTCAGCTATTCTCTGTATGTGCCAATGTGCAGGCTAAAGTGGCTACAGGTATCTTTACAGTAGATGTGTTCAGTATTAGAAAATTCACAATACCCATTTGTGTGCACGATCCATGTCACATGCATGTACCAGCGCTGTAGTGGGGGGAGGGGGTGACAGCGATGGATCTTTTTCAACATGTGTGATGTCTTGAACGAGAGGTCATCAGCAGTGTGCACTCTGAGGAGTCTGAAGCTGGTCACTCTTGAAGCAGGGGTCTCCTCTGTCTTCAGTGAGGTGAGATTCAGTATCTCTGTGCTAAGGGGAAAATGTCCAGTTTGGTCACGTAGTCAGTGACCTAAAAGCAGCAGTGAAAGTTAAACCTGATCCCATTTCTCCCAGTGTACAGATACTGACTCGGGTCTTTTTGAAACTTTGGAATGAAAATGAAAACTGCACACCAGAACACATTTCTATGTGGCCTTCTAACAAAGTATCTGAAAATCTCATGCTTTGCACCTTGGCTGAGAAGATTTCAGTTTCACAAAAATGAGATGTTGACTCAGAGGCCACATCCTCCTCCTGTGATACCATAACATGATCTGTGGAAGTGAATCTAGTCCTTCTGAAGAGACATGTGCCTTCAGACCAGACTTTGAACAATGAAACTTTAGCTGGGTAGAAGACAGACATCAATCTTAACCCTGGCCTGATCTAAAATCATAATCTTTAACTACAGTTATCTTGTGTTTTCTCTAGAAGTACCATAAAATGATTTCATGATTGTGCTTTTTACAAGTCTGCTTATGCCAAACTGATGCTCAGCAATTCAACCATAGCAACAGACAGCATGCATGGCAGTGCCGAGCGCAGGAGCATGCTTGATGCACAGACTCAGGGCTGGTCCAGGGTCTGCCAACATGCTGCAGGTCAGCAGAACCGGGCAGAAAGAGCATGAGATGCAAAAGAAACCAGCACACTAGTGCTGTTGGGACACCAGACAGGTGCCAAATTATTCTGTCTCAGTTACAGGTGACTAGCAGACTTGGCCTAGCTACTCTCTCTCTCTCTCTCTCTGTGTGTGTGTGTGTGTGTGTGTGTTTGAAAGAGATAACTAGTGCACAGTGAATGTTCATCCTGCTCACGTGCTTGCAGAGGAACAGTCCTTTGAGACCACACTCATCTAGTCTTATTTTAACTGTGATTATCTGTGCTGAGTTTATAAAGTAACACTGACCTTAAACACTATACTTAAACAGTGTGCCAAAGATAATGTTGCATAGCCTATATGTAGGCTACATGCAGAATACTTAAGTAACCATAAACGTTTGGGAAAATCGGTATAACACCGTTAGCGTTTGTATAACCTCAGAGTTAAGCTCAAAATTCATTATTCAGAGACTACAACTGTACGTTAGTATAGGCATCTCACGTGACTTTCTTTACATCAATTGACGGGATTGTTCGCTGTCAATAAAAAAAACGATCGTTGTACAAACACCATTAAGTGACAAATAACACAAACGTCAAACCTAAAGCCTGCAAGATGATGGTCTTATTTTAGTGGTATAAAATACGTCTTGAATGTAACGTTTGGGTATTATAGCTTACTAGTAACTATAAGTAACTAATGCCCTGAGTGCTTAAACATTCAAAGTTAATTTGTAGCATTTACCGACATCGTTAGATATGTAACCAACGAAGACTAGCGCGTCATTTACCAGCGACAGACCTCTAGTAAGGAGAGTCTTCTTTTCACCGTAATCTGCTGGGCTTCCCCATTTGAAGGATTCCTTCTACGTCACCCAGAACCCTGGTCGACGTCATCGGGTAAACAACCGCTTGTTGATCGGTCGGAGAAAGCTTCCTTTCATCTTTCAAACCGCACCACTTTTAAAGAGGAACAGGATGCTGGAGCGACTTAGGGGGCTGGCATCGTAAATGGAACGAACAAGGGAAACTCGTGAAAATTCGTGACCACAGCGAAGATGAAGGACTCAAAGATGTGTAGGAGTAAGGTCCACGAGGACAGAAATCAGTTTACTATTGGCGCAACGGAGAAATGTCGAAGGGGTGTTTTTGTTAAGTGTCTGGGATATCTACCATCTCAACCATTCAACCAAGACGATTGTTGACAAAAAAAATCTACGTATATACTCTGCTTTTTTCAACAAAGGACACAAAAGTTGTAACGGCAGTTAAACTACATTTAACTGCTGACAAAATGATTTACAAACACTTCTCGGACTAAAAAGATAACATGCAACGTCAGCCAAAGTTTAACATTGAAGTCTACAGGCGCGTGGAGCGACATGCGACATCGGACACTTATTTGGCTTCCTTTGACTGGAACTCTGACCTTGTTTTAAGTCAAATCCCCAGTAAGGTCATGAAGCAGCGATTTATAAAACTAAAATCGAAGGACTGATTTTGACAGCATTAAGTACATTATTTGCTATGATGTGGAAACCCAAACTACGGTCCGACTGAGCTATCCGGTGCAGAAGAGACGCCTATGTGTAGGTTTAAACAAGGGGTGGGGGGCTTTTCATCATCTGACAGGTTGTCTGTTGAGCACTTCCATTCTTGTAATATTAAAATATTAATTTAAATGGATGAATCACTGTTGAGGGAGGGGCGTGATGCTGTGAATTGATATTGGTTTGTTGGTAATAATTAGTGTCTCACGGTTATGTTGGCTCGATGGAATACCATTGTCCAGTGTGTTTAAAGTGTCCTTAGGTAGTGAGAGGCGCTAGGTGTAACTTTATATTATAACAGATATAGCCTATTCTTACTTTAGTTTAGCAGCACCTCACAGCAGATTAGCAGAACGAAACGTCTTAGATCTCTGTTAAGTATTTAATGTTTTTCATAGCACTGATAATTTTCTTTAAGTATCTTGAAAAGATGTGACGCCAGTTACAGTAACAGCCCTAAAATATGTTAATATGTTTAATAAAATTAAGTGGTCATTAAATTTAAATATGTTCTGGATAATGTTGGAAATGAATTATCCTGATCTATTTTAATTGGTCACTTGGTCAAGTTACATCGCCAAAGTAAACGCTTTACATGGTCCATAAAGGGATTTTACGCTATTCTTTCCTTATCACTTAGTTATTTGTATCTTCCCCTTAACTATTTTTAACCAAATTCAGTGAGTTACCCAGTGGTTGCGCGACTATATTTAGAACAATAAACGTGCGGATTGTTTGCGTCAATGGAATCCCGCGTGTGCGTCACACAGTGTGACTTAAAGTTGTCTGATTGGTTAGCGTCCGGAAATATTCGCAAAAGTTCTCCGCCCCTGCATGGCCATATTTGCGAGTGGAACGCCTTGAGAGGATGCACCTCTTACGTCACGGCAAAACTGCGCTAGTAATATAAAGTGCCTGGAGAAATTTGAGAAAACGTCTTGTTGCGACTGAAGAGAGTATAGATGGTGTGATCTACTATTTGGAATACGGGCATTCCAAAAAAAAAAACCCCACAGAAGAATTAATAATCAGGTAGGTTGATATTTAATTTGACTGTAGGTTTAACTTTTCTGTTTACTTCTTGCGTACATTTCTATCGCTTAAGACAGAAATCAGTTCGAATCAGTGAACAACACTAGTTACTTGAGAGTAAATCACAGTATGACTCAATGTAATGAACCATATGTGGTTTTGATAGTTGTCTAAGTTGTATTTTAGTGCTATACTATAGTGAAGAAAACGAAGTCGATCCGTATTTTTAACACGATTGCAGACAGACATATAAGCTGCTCAATCGCTTCAGTCGTGATAAAACGAAGGGTTGCATTTATAAAGGATAAACTAGTATTTTATTAGCTGAGGCAACTGCGAAAAGGAAATTGACATATTCTGTGTCTCTTAGCGGTTCGTAGTCCAGTAGTAGCCGTAAGGCTGGTGAAGCGCTAGGCTGCAACAGGTGCCGCACGCTCAGAATTGGTCACTGGTTCCTTCAACCTGCAGGCCGTCGGCGACCACAACCCGCCGTCTGTGTGAATTCGGGAAATGGCTTGGGCAGTGTTATGTGATTTGTTCGTCCGTGCATATTTGTAGCTCGTCGCGCTGGTAACTTGAGTTTAACGGAGCGCGTTACGTCCGTTACGTAGTTTTTACGTCGTTTAGGTTGGGATACTTGGTGTCTTCCATTTGTAGTTTTCGCTAAAGTAAGTGATTGTAAAAACCCGAGGTAAGGAACAGAAGTCGGATGGATGTCGATGATTCTAACTCGATCATTCCTTAACCCAAATAAAACATCCTAATAATAAACGTTCTTTATTATAACCTTCTTAATCTTAATTCAAAATTTAAAACATTTAAAATGTGAGAGATGGGATTAGCCAACTTGAGAGTGATACATTTTCTTTTGCTTTTCATCATCTCTTAGGTGGTATTAGTCCATTTTGTCTACGTTATGCCTCTTTAGCGCAGGCACACATGTGAAAGCCTGGAGTCTAGAGTCTTAACCCTGAGTTATGCTGACCCATATGGGGAGTATAAATAAGTATTGCTCGGCAAAACTGCTCTTCAGGCTTTCAGAGAATGTGCTCTGCTCTAGCCAGAAGTACACAAGGAATAAGTATTGAAGGTGTTTGAGGGTCACAAAACCTCCTGTATGCTGTACGTTGCCCTAGCTCTGAGATGGGGTTTCCTGACCAACCAGGCATAAGTCTCAGCTTCGGGTTACTGAGAAACAGCTGCTGTGCTTGTGTTCCACAGATATGACCTGTGTTCAAAGTCAACATGGAATCCAGTCCTATGAGAGCGCCCTCTTCAGCCCTGAGTTTCTGAACCCCGACTTCACCTCCAGGTTGGATATGGACGTGACCGATCAGCGAGAGCAGTTCTCCACCCCCTCCCTTCCAAGCATCACCTCACTGGTCGAAGGTTATGGGGGAGAGTTTGATACCTACACCTGTCAGATCTCCACCGCCACCCGCCTCCCCCGGCGCAGGTGTCCACCAAGAAAGTTCAGCCTTCAGTCCAGAAGACCTACACGGTTATGGGTACTACCCTGGTACATTCACCCTGAGCTACGTGGATGAGGCTCAGGCCAGCTCGGGCGGCCCCGACTGCTACAGCAGCCCTCACTCCGCACCGTCGCCCTCAACGCCCAGCTTCCAGCCCATGCCCACCTGGGACGGGACCTTCGGGTCCTGTTCACCAGAGCCCAGCTGCTGGGCAGCAGAGAAAACGCCCCTCGCCCAGTCCTCTTCCTTCTTCACATTCGGCCCAGTGACTGGGGAGGAGTTGTCCCAACTGCGACACCCGCCGGCCCCAATCCCAGACCAGGACCCTTTCTCTCTGAATCACTCGGGCAGCTTCGCGCCGCTCTGCTTGGAGCACAGTGGCGCGGACGCCTCGGTCCAGGGGGACGCTCAGGCGTCTCCCAAAGCCAGGAGCCCCACAGGAAGTGAAGGCTGTTGTGCGGTGTGTGGTGACAGCGCCTCCTGCCAACACTATGGTGTGCGCACATGCGAGGGTTGCAAGGGCTTCTTTAAGGTGAGTGTAGAATCTTCTCTCTATTGTACTCAATACTGTCACCCCCCCCCCCCCCCCCCCCAAAAAAAAGGAGAAAGTTCTAGAAAGTTCTTCATTTCATAGTTGAAGCACCTTTGCAGTATGGCATAGTGTAGCGTGGAGTGTATGAGAAGGTCTCATTATTAACATTTGGTCTGCTTAGTTCAAGGATTCATTTGGGGTACCCATTGTAGCCCAAGGTTTAAATCTCCTATTTGCATTTTTCAGAGAACGGTACAGAAGAATGCCAAGTACGTGTGCCTGGCCAACAGAGACTGTCCGGTGGACAAGCGGCGGAGGAACAGGTGTCAGTTCTGTCGCTTTCAGAAGTGCCTGGCAGTGGGGATGGTGAAAGAGGGTGAGCAATTATCTCACGCACACATCACACGCCTGTTGCATTGTTACAAATACATTTGAGAAAAACATGGACTACTTCAATAATAAGACACTTGCATACCTTAACATGCGATTCTAAAACTCATAAAAACATGATCAGTGTGTATTACTGTAGACAGTTAATATTTTATTTACGTTGTTTCCTTTTGTGTTCCAGTTGTCCGAACTGACAGTTTGAAGGGCCGAAGGGGCCGTCTCCCTTCCAAACCCAAACCGGTTCAAGAGTCTGGATCCTCTCCCACAAACATAATTGGTTCTCTTATCACAGCACATATTGACTCAAACCCATCTACTGGAAGCCTTGACTATTCAAAGGTGAGTCCAGCACTTTTGATTGGCTCAAACAGACTCATGGAGCCTACAGCATGCTAGCACAGCTGATCCTAATTCCTTAATTTTATTTTATTGTATTTTGTTCGGCTGCTCGAATTATTGTTGTTGTTCTCTTGTGTAAAGCCTTTGTGATTGCTGTCTAGGATAAGCGCTATATAAATAAATTTTACGTACTTAATGCTTTGCTTCGTTATTTTCGTGACTGCCTATTTTCATGTTAAAGTTCCACATCTCAAATGCCTTGTTTTCTTCCGCCTCTGTCCTCTCTCAGTATCAGGAAACGGTGGCTAGCTTGTCTGAAAAAGAGGATGCCAGTGACATCCAGCAATTTTATGACTTGCTGACAGGATCAATGAGTGTGATCAGAAAGTGGGCGGAGAACATCCCAGGATTCACGGCCTTCTGTAAGGAGGATCAAGACCTACTATTCGAGTCGGCCTTTGTCGAGCTCTTTATTCTGCGTCTAGCACACAGGTAGGCTGCAGCAGACATATTCCTCATCTCACTCACCAACCCTCGGCCCCTCGGGTTAGGAACACCTTACAGCATTCTGCAGGTGTACTGTTGCAGACTGTAGCCCATCTAATAGCATCTGCTATTCACTAGCCATCCTGTGCTCTACTCAGCACTGGCCACACATCCTCTGCTGACTTGCCGATAAAGGGCTAGAACATGGCTAACATACTCTTTAGGCCTGCAGGTGGGCTACAGTGTACACTGTATAACAATAGCATATGGGCTACAGTCTTCAAATGTACAGCAGTAGCAGGTGGGCTACAGTGTCCAACTGTACTGCTTGCAAGGTGTTCCTAGTCAAGTGGCTGGTGGGATAAATGTATTGCAGATATCATTGCCTTCCACTTCAAAGCTGGTGAATCAAGCATAGTGTCTAATGTATCTCTGCCTTAAGAGTTTTTAGCAAACGTATTTCTTCATGTTTAATTAAGATCAAACCCAGAGACGGGCAAACTCATCTTCTGCAACGGGACGGTCCTGCACCATAAGCAGTGTGCGCGGGGCTTCGGTGACTGGATTGACTCCATCATGCAGTTCTCCCAGAATTTGCATCGCCTGAACCTTGATGTGGCGTCTTTCTGCTGCCTGGCCAGTCTCGTCATCATAACAGGTACTTCATAGTGGAAGCATGTGGGGGGGGGGGGGGGGATTTATTTTTAAATCCTATAGTCATTGCAAGTTAAGAAAAAGAAGCATCTGGTATCAGACTTAAAACTACATTTCTACTAAGATTGAATTTGTCTGATAACATAATATCTATTGACGTCCGCATACAGTATACTTCATGGTATGCGATAAGAGTCCTAAAATTCAGATTCAGACTGACTTGTGTTTCCTGCAGATCGGCACGGCCTGAAGGAGCCCAAACGAGTGGAGGAGTTCCAGAGCTGCCTGATCTCCTGCCTGAAGGAGCACGTGTCAGCCGGCGCCCTGGAGGGCGTACGTCCCAGCTGCCTGTCACGTCTGCTGGGAAAGCTCCCCGAACTCAGGACACTGTGCACCCAGGGGCTGCAGCGCATCTTCTACCTGAAGCTGGAGGACCTGGTCCCGCCTCCACCGATCGTGGACAAGATCTTCATGGACACGCTGCCTTTCTGAAGGGTGGGAGGAGAGGGGAGGGGGGGGGACACCCAGGGGTTTGGGTGGTGTGGGTGTTGTGTGGGGGCAGCATGTCACATGCGCTAAAGACGTCTGATTATGTGAGCTTGACTAAAGACTCTGAGTAGATGTGTACAAACACGGAGCACCTGAGGCTTCCTGTTAAAGGATTCTAACGTCTACTCCTCTCCACTTTCTTGGAATGACTTTAATGAATGATAATGGTGTACCACTACCATCTTCCTGCCAGAAGGCCCAGATCTCTTTCTCACAACGTTACACACTTGGAAGAAGTTAAATGGTCTTGCTGGAACAGTCTGGAAGATCCTACAGGATTGCCAATATTTGTCCCTGTGCTTTGGCAACTGTACTTTCTCTGCCTTTTTTATGGAGTTGAGACATTTTGCTTCCTGACTTCTCTACCATACTCATCACGATACGTGGGTGACCACACTCACAGCACGTGGTGTCAGGACAGCTTAAACAGAGCAAACATACACAGATCCTATTTAAACAGTATTACAACTTTGTATATTCCAGGCATACGTGTCGATGACATCGACAGAACTCAATGGTGCTTAAAACACACACCGGTGGTTTATTAGAAGCTCAAGAGGCCATGGACCAAACCAATAATGTTTACTAATGATTTACAAATCCAGCCTTAACCATCCTTAACTTAAAACAATGCCTGAGTGGGAAAAAAAGCTACGATCACTTCAATAATTCACATTTATTGGCAATAACGCATTAGGCTGCAGATTGAAAGCTGAATGCGATTGAGTACTGTATTCCACATCGCCGTGGGAGACAGATTTACAGGTGAGATATGCTACCTGGAGAGGACAGTAGGAGCCCTTTGACCTTTCGTTGCTTAGCAATACTCCAGCTGTACAGGCTTTAATACCAGGAGCATAAGGAGGTACACGGAATGGGGCCTCCAGGTGTTTCCCCATAAACGTTGTGCTTACATCACATAAATAAGTGGCTTTGGTACACAGGCTCACATCTCCATGATGAAGCGGTACATGTTGAGAGGGCAGGAATGGAGCAGGTTACATTAGTGACTATACATTTCCTTCTAGTAGTTGTGAGTTAAATGTTTGATATACTTTTTGAAAGCCAGTGCAGGTACTTTACAGACGACCTCTGTATTCAAGCATTCGTTTCTCTGAGTATTAGCACTGATTCATTTATTTAGTGTGACAGATTTTGGGGTATGCACTTTTGTATGTACTGTATTATGGAGATGGCTGCATATTTTGTCCGCATATTGGAATAGCGAGAAAGTTTGGGCATTATAGATTTCTTTTTTTTTTTTTCCTTTTTTGATATAATATTTTTGATATTCTTAGATATTGTTTATCTTTCATTACTATTGTTGTCAAGCACTATATATAAAAGATGATGAAGAATCAGTGTGATGCATTTCATCATCTTTACTCCACCCACAAATAACCCCACGATGCCCTTCACACTTCCAGACTCACTTCTAGAACAGTCTAGAACACTTTCTGGCCATCAGGTGCAGATGAGAGGAGAAGCAAGCGTTCTACCAGGCTCTCCAGAACCAAACGCATGTCCCGATCTAGCTTGTGTGGTGAATATTCAGCTAGTTTCATGCGGTGCCTTCCAGTGTGTGCGTAGCTGCCACACTGGCTGCATGCAGGTGGTTTTTCTGGAGGAGTCTTGTCTGTCTCCCTCACGAAAGAAACCAGCTTGAAGCTGGATTCATCTGAGTCAAGGCTGGCAGTATTACACTCAACACACTCCAAACCCCAGATGTGTTCGGGGAAAAACCAGTGCCCTCTTGTTGCTTACACGAATACGTGTTAGGATGATTGAGCATCTTACAGTCCCTGTGTGCATGTTACATTTTATTCACATGATATAATGTATCTTTTTGCCCACTGGAATCATGATTAGCAGTGAATATCAAAGAGACATGGGTGATAATATATGCCTTGACAAGCCTTACTCATTTGACATGTTTTAGCAATTCACACAAAAATGAGCTCTCTTCATGTCATAAGAAGTGACTCAGTGAGAGAAGTGAGTTTGCTGCAGTTGCTGGGAAGAGGCTGAGCAACCCCCCTCCACACACACACACACCCCACACACACACACACACACCCCACATGGCTGTAAGGGAAGGACGTTCCTCTTCTCAGGTTTCATCCACAGCATTTCGTCACCGTGTCACAGGCATCGATTTTGGGCAGGGAGGGCTGGTCCATGGGACCCAACTAAGACAGAGAAACATACAGATCTGGAGTGACGGGCCCCCATACTCACAGGCCGGGTGTCACCTTACACAAGCCTGTTGCTGTGTTTGTGCATTAGAAAAAAAAAACAAAACTTCAAAACTCACACAGGTGATTTCAATCCAGACCCCTCTGGTGTCTGACCTAGTCACGCTATGCAGCATAAGCTGACTGGTGTCACATATCCCCTCTGGAACACAAAATTCTGTGGCCTAATTTTGGGCCACTGTAATTTGCACCCATGACACCACACCTGATGAGGGGGGTGTGCCTGTCCTTGTATGCCGTGAATGTCATCTATAAAGGAACTACAGCAGAGTCTCGGGGGTATGGGTGGGGGGTGTGGATCCACATGGCAGGGGCATTTAAAGGACCCCTCGGTGTTACAGGGGATGCTGGGAGGTGTATGAGCTTATGTAAATCACGATGCCGGCCTGGGTTTCATTTTCTGCAAAAGTGTTGGTTAAAAGTACACGGAGGAAACAAATACAGTCTTAGGCCACTTAAATTTGTTGTTGTACAAAGTTTCCAGAGAAGCATGACGTTTCAGACTTTCATCAGCTGTTCAAGCAAAGTGTGTTATATATTTATACACACACACACATACTGAATGGCCACTTTATTAACAAGACCCAGTAGGACGTTAGACCTCCTTTAGCCTTCAGAACCACAGCACTTCATCGTGGCATAGATTCCAGTAGGTGTTGAAATCATTTGGCAGGAATCTTGGCCCATGCGGACAGGATATCTTCTCGCAGTTACAGCAAACTAGATGAAGGCACCGATATGCACTGAACAGCCCGTTCAACCTCGTCTCAGAGATGCTCTATATGATTAAGATCTGGGGACTGTGAAGTCCAGCAAAGCAAGAATAACTGGTGTGGTATATGGTCTAATTCAAAATAGATGTTTGATACATATACAATAATTAATTTACATGAATTGCAACTGAAGTTTATCTACGGAGTTCACGAACAATATGTGTATAAACATATTTTTCCTTCCTGTCCGGTTCATGGGTTTTAAATGCTTGTGTCAATTGGCGTTTTGTTGTTTTCAGTTCATGAATACGGTGTTTAAGGTGTGGGATCAATATTCACATCAGCGTACTTCCGCTCTTGCTGAAATCTCCTCTCACTTCTCTTTGCATTACTTTTCCTCGTTCAGAAGCTGTTCCCATCCAAAGCAACTCACATATTTGTCAGTATATTAGTGTGTGTGTGTCCTGGGAACCAAACCCATGATGGTGGTGTTGAAGACGTCACACTCCACCAGCTACACCGGCTGAACTGCAGGTCAGAATTGTTCACACTGGAAGCTTCTGAGATAAAGTACAGAATCAAACGACAAAACAAAACAAACCATCCTATAACACACTCTGGCTTTATATCCACCAAAAATACTCCACCATCTGAGAATGTATGTCTATTATAACTATAAACACAAGAATTGGAACTGCCTCTGTACCCCCCCTAACACAGACCATATTGTTTATATTGAAATTGTATGATAAAATCGCATTTAGAAAAATAAAAAAATCATTATTGGTATTTGTCACTGCAACTGCTTGAGCCTATTTTACAGTATAAGTGGATATAATTATGTAAGAGGCAAAAGCATCCAGGCTCACAGAAACGCTGTCGTTTGGCTCAGAGCTGTTGTCCTTTTGTGAATAAGAATCAGTGAGAGTTGTACCCTCTGCTCCAAGACAGGGGCGTGACGGAGGAAGTCCTGTGGTGTGTATTTATAGCTCATCTTTGTGATTCAGTAACTCGATCAGCTGTTCTTTCAAAGCAGCGGAGAGCAACTTTGACAACGAAAGGTGTTCATGGCCATACTGAAAGCTGTGGTTCCAAGAAGCACAATTCCTCTCAAATGATCATCAAAACTTGTACTTGCTCAAAATCCAGAAAGCTACTCTTCAAGAAGTCATGCAGCAGTAGTGATTCCTCAGCAAAATAAAATCGCTTCAAGACTCAGATGTTTGCAAAGACAAAGAGTAAAGCCGATAATAAACGAATAAATAAATTTGCTCCTTACGGTTTTGCTATTAAATGCAAACCAAGAAAACAGCACACAATAGATTCACTGTATGTCTATGCAAATTTTATACTTGAAGGAAACACAAAGGCTCACAGTTCTTATGTTCTATGTCGTTGATCTATATTTGCACGCTAAACTTGCAGATTGCTGAACATTGCAGCGACCTAATAAGAACGTCTGAAGAACATCTGAAGGTCACGACTGCATTCATTTAAAAAAAAAATACTACAGCTCTTCCAGAAGGATGTAACTGGATAAAGTCACTATCACTCCAAGAATAAACCTGTGGCTTGCACGTCTGGTTCGCACTGTGCCGGGCAGGCGTGTTGAAAGTAAAAGCACACACGTTGCATGCGGGCCACAAACAGGACTTGTCCTCTGAAAAGGGATGAAATTACAGTGGAAGCCTCTTCTCACACACACCCAGGGGAACTTCCCGCACACCCTCTGGGGACATGGGGGGTGGGCATGGAGGGATCAAATCTGAGCGCTCTGAGATGGGCCTGGAGTTTTGCCCTGGGCCTGAAATGAGCTCAGGGCTTAAACCCCATGGGTCATTCAAGGCGCCATGAGCCGAAGCCAGACATCTCGCCAGTCACACTCAAGCAGGATCTACCTACACACCAGGTGCCGCCCATGTGATTATCTTTATAGCTGAGCGACTGCACCAAAGCAAAATTGACTTTCTACATTTCAGTTTAGTTGCTTCATCTGAGATTTATTACGTGACAATTATCACACACACACAAAGAGAAAACCTATTCAGGTTGACCCCATACAAAGCTACATTATCTAATCTTTAGATAATATTAAATACATTTAAACCTATTTGAATCTCATTAATGCAAAGCCATTTATGCAAATAGCTGAGGATTTCCATCTCGGTGGCAAAGACTGCAGGGCAAAGACATAAAAGCAATCAATCATTTTTTTCTTGACACAAACACCTGGTCATATTTCGTGCACTGACCTGTAAGATTATGTATAGGCAGCTAATGCAGTATATACATGGAGAGTGACAGGGGGAAATGATAGTAGAAAGACAATAGGAACAGATGATGGTTGTCTTGCTACAGAGCTGAAAGGAGGTGTTCCTCTCTGAGGAGAGCCTCTCCAGCTAGGAGGGTTATGACTGCTCCCTGTTCCCCCCATCAGTTCCCTCTCAAACAATTACACCATTCACACTAGAGCAGATGATAAAGAATCATAGTGCAGCTTCTGGGCATGAGAACACCACAAGACAGAAGCAGCCTTCAGCTCAGCTACAGTCACAAGAATGAGAAAAGTCTTGATGCATGGCTACAGAATCTGGCAGTGACGTTTGCAATTACGCAGAGAAGTGGCTCAATACCCCCCCACATACCCTCCTCAAACACACAAACTACAGACAAAACACACCCCCTTCCTTTAGCTAAGAAGGGACCTCTTAACATTTGGGAAATTATCCAGCCATTTCTGGGAAAACACCTTTTGAAACACTGGAATCATGGAGACCAGTGGCAGAGCAGCTTGTACCCGATGTGATTTCACCTAAGAACCATGCATCCTATGAAGGGACTAAAGCTTTGAACCAAGGTTAAAAGTGACTGTTCCTATGTGGAGACATGTTGATGTCCAACATGCTATCAAATCTACAAGACAAATCTGCATCTGAGAAACCAGCTCTGTATCAGTCCCTCACTCTAAATGTGTCCTGAAGGAAACACAATCACCACATTTAAAGTGTAGTTGCTTAAAAATAAGGATGAAAATATGACCATAGCTTTCAGTGATCCCAATGCCAGAAATTGATCATTTTCTGTTTTGTGAACTGATGGTGAAGGACACAGAACAAACTATTGTAAAACAAATTCACTTTTATTTCAGTTTTAAGGAAGTTGACAGACCATAGAACAGGTCATTGATAAACCCACAAGAATGGCACACAAATAATGGTCTTTGAATTTAATGACAAAAATATATTAATTTTTAATATATTAATATAGCTATTAATATGATACTCCTGCTATTTCGACAAAACCCCTACTCCTAAATTAAAATGCTATGTAAATATATAGGATGTTCTATATAGTGTAGTTATTCTAAAAGTTCAAAACAATAATACCAGTCATCTCATATCTTGCTGTTACTGTGGAAACAGTCAAATGAGTCACACACACACACACACACACACACACACACACACACTTATAGTATAGCACCAAGGAAGCCGTTGTAGACTGTGTTGTGGGACTTGTCACTTTAGGCTATAAAACTGCAGAAATGGGCGGTGCTTGCAGCCCGGCCCTAAATGCCACGCCTTCCACATCAGCTTCTGGCTTTAAAAATTGGCCCCGCCGAACGAATTCACTAATGCCACTTAGACATGATGGAGAGCGCGCTGGCAAACTCAGTGTTCGCTGGGATTATCACTCATGGCGACTGCAGCTGACACAGTGTTTCTCGCCTTGCCGTGGTAATTCACAGTGACACTCAGAACAAGCCAGGCAGAGACACAGCGCCACCCCCTGAGGCAAAATACAGAATGATGAATTCGGAATGTAAATGTTAAATCTTTTTAGCTGTGTAAAGTGTGTAAAGTGTAATCTTACACTCCAACACTCTTTAAATCTAAAAAGATGAAAAATCAAGGCATAGCCTAAATATTAAGACTATTAATTATTAAAGCAAAATCCAAGTTATTGTCAAAAGCTTTCTGAATTACAAAATTAACCCCCCCCCCCCCCCCCCCCCCACACACACACACACACACACACACACTATACATTATATATATATATAATAGCAGTTGTAAAATCAAGTGGACCTTAACTAAAATAATTATGGCTCATTTGGTCAGACAAATTCAAGCATCAGTTGTGTAATGCACATACTTCCATAAATAGCACCACAGCGCCATCGGGCGGTCATAAGCAGGATCACACCCGCCCCAAATACGGCTCCAGATTTTTTCTTCCTCTGGCTGTCAGTGGTCCATCATTTGCCTCAATCTCTCTGTGCTGTTCAAGACGCGCTGAAACCCCGGCGACCGCGTTTCTCAGCATCCATTCATTATATACTATGGACTCACCGACTGCTGAAGAGATATCTGAACATCAAAACTTATGAAAGGACAAATGTTAGAAGATTTTTACTGACCGTTATAAGTAAATGGCCCGTTTCGTTTAAAAGGTGCTGCGGCCACTTTGGCAAACTAACAATCTTCACCGGCTTGTTTGGTCGCAAGGAGCCGAGCCGGAATGAACGCCTCTCACGGACTCCTTAACCGGACTCTGACTTGGCCAGGATGCTGCAACGTCTCTGCTGCGCCTTCCACAAACGACGCGTTTGGAGCGCCTTTTATGGACGACCGACAACAATTTATCATGTGCGTGGTACAAATTGCCGTGCTTTGTGTCTTGTCGCTGACTGTTGTGTTTGGCATTTTTTTCCTTGCTTGTAATCTTCTAATTAAGTCGCAAAGTATGATACATTTATTAGTGGAGGACCGCAGACCGTCGAAAGAAGCGGAAATCATGACCGCGTAACATTGCTGAGCAGTCCGTATCTTGCAATCAAATCATACATGATTTTTATTCGGATTAGTAGCAAGTTGTAGACTATTCTTGAATGTTAATTATTATACTCGGAGGAGGAAACTTGTATATTTTCTTCCAAAATCTAAAGAGAACATGTACACGTCTCCCAACAAGCACGTTGAAGTAAGAATGTCATTGAAACCGTTTTTACACCCTATATTGTTTTATTTCAAATGTGAGCAGATGTGAGCAAAGTGGTTTTTAGGTTAGTCACCGCAAACGAAACAGCGCCGTCGAAAAGTTTTCTAAACGCTTAAACATTTAAACAATTTTTCCACTAAAATATTTTGTTTATTGTAAAATAAACAAACCCTTTCCAATTAAAATAGTTATTCAGTATCATTATTAAGATGAGTCTTGACCATTAGTCCTAAGCCTGCTTTGTGTCCGTAGATTAACTGCATTGTAAAATACTAAACAAGCGTCGACGATGTCATTTCCGTTATGTCGCTTCCAATCGCATAATAAACGTTCTGTTCACCTTGCACATCGTTTGCTGAATCTAATCTAAATTAGCTTTAATTTCATCAGCTCTTCCGATCCTGACAGAGTAGAGAATGTAGACGCTGACCAGAGAAGTTATGCCAGGATGCTGAGATTTTTTCATTTTCCAGTCATTCATTTTTACACACAGTTCAGAAAGAAAAACTTTGCAGGTTTTTAAATTTGATGTAACATTCTAATATGAAAGTTGATCATCTAGATTTTTTTAATTAATATAACATTTATAGTAAAATAAACAAAAACTGTGTGAAAAAAGTATATGTAAAATATATTTATATTTGTGTGAGACTTTTCCATCCTCCCAAAACAAACAAAAACAAAATCATACAAATACCAAAATGTAATGTAAATGATTGGTGGTGTCCACAGCTCAGTCATACTTCAAACATACAGTGGATGAACTGACCAGGGTGTGAAGGAGGTGAAGATAAAGGCAGCAGATCCCACGCTCTCATAACCCAGTGAAGTGAACTTCAACAACATAGCTAATCTAGCAAAGGAATCTCCCAATCCTAATCCCAGTAGGGGGTATAGACCTGCGGTCCCCAACCTTTTTTGCGCCACGGACCGGTTACATGTCAGACAATATTTTCACGGACCGGCCTTTAAAGTGTGAGGGGTAAATATGACAAAATAAAACTATAAGGTCCACTAAGGTCTGGCATAAAAACAAATATAAATAAAAACAAGTCACCAGGTGCACCGACGGATGTCGGGAAGAGAATCCCAAATATTTTCATTTTTCAAAATAAAACATCACTCGGACTCTGATCGCCGATAAAATGTATATTTTTTCTGTGTGGCCTGGTACCAAATGACCAAATGCCTGGTGTTTGGTGACCGCTGGTATAGATCACTACAGTACTTCTCTGTATTTCACGTACACTCCATTTTTGTTGCAGAAGCCACAGGTTTTGCGACCCTGTGCAATATCTTCCTGTGTATGTCCTTACATAACTCTCCCTGCACTTATTTTGAATTATCAGCATCAGTATATACTGTTATCAGTATTTTCTCATTGCTGTCTCAAATATGCATTAAATGATTTTATGCAGTAGCTGGTAATATTTCACAAACATTTTCACTAGCACCAGCCAGATGACATGTATGACTTGGTAAGCAACTAATGGAAAGTGTCAGAGGTCTTACTTTTAAGCAGACTAAAACAGATGGTAGTGGAGATATATGTAACAGACACCAAAGGGCAATAATCCAAATTAGGGATTACAGCCCTATTCAAAATTACTGACCTCAATCCAGGGACAACCACACTGTAGTAGCCCCAGAAGCATGTGCATATGAATATCCCCAACATTATCATGATTACAATATAGCGGCTTAGTTTCAGAAACACTGTAAACTTCACACTGTACATTCATATGTCCTCAAGATTGTAGTACATCACACTATTGTAGTCACCTTTGATTACAATCACCTTAAATGACATGACTCCCATGTAAATTAGATGGTCTCACCATATCAATATCTAATGTCAACCGAGATAAAAAATTATGCCTTGGAATCAGGAAGAAGGGATAATTTTGAGTGGGAACAACAGATGTGGGCTTCAGAGTGCACCTGCGTGGCCACTCCCCCAGAGTGCACCTGCACCTGTGTGGCCACCCCCCCAGAGTGCACCTGCACCTGTGTGGCCACCACCCCAGAGTGCACCTGCACCTGTGTGGACACTACCCCAGAGTGCACCTGCACCTGTGTGGACACTCCCCCAGAGAAAGAGAGAAAATGTTGAACGTAGGAATAGGTCCTTCCCGACGGCAGAGGCTGTCATGGAGCAGAGCAGCCTGAGCGGTGAAGGGTTTGGAGCGGACAGAACCACTGCTCCACCAGGACAAGGGGAATGTTAGGCCAGGAGATCATTGGCAACAACAAACCTGAAAGGAGTTCAGATAGTAATTAGTATGTAGTTCACCATAAACATTATGGTCTATTGTCCTTATTGTGTTGAGAAAACAATCAGATCCTATTTTTACAGCTTTTCTCTAGGCCTGTGAAGGCCTAATGGATCCCAAATAACAAGGCTCACCACTGCAGCTACGGGCCAGCACTAAGCCACTACCTACAGCAGCCATTTCTCCTGAAATCAGCCTCTTCTGTCAACATCACCCTCTATGTCAACAGCAGCCTCTTCTGTATACATCAGCTTGCCCACCCTGGGCCAGCAACCACCTGCCTAACAAGCTCTGAATTGGCCAGAGGAGGATGGGTTCCCCCTTGAGTCTTGGTTCCTCTCAAGGTTTCTTCCTCATGCTCTTATAGAGTTTTTCCTTACCACTCTCGCCATTGGCTTGCTCACTGGGGGCTTGGACTCGGACACTTGTAAAGCTGCTTTGTGACAACAACTGTTGTAAAAAGCGCTATATAAATAAATTTGTATTAAATTGTTCAAGTTTCAGAATGATTCAATGACATTCACTTGACCAACAGCAGTCACTAGTGTTTTGCCTTCAGAGATAGGTTCATACAGATTCACGCTTTGCCCACAAGTTAGTCAAAATGTTCAGAGACGGCAAGACCACCGCCCATTCAGGCCAGCAGCTGCTCATGTTCCATTATTCTTGCCCCAGTTAACTCACGTGTGTGTGTGTGTGTGTGTGTGTTACTTACGCTCCCCTCCTCCCTCCTCTTGGGCTTTTCCCAAGAGCCTCCATCTTAAGCTCTGTGTTCGGGAGCAACAGCTGCAAATGCCCCATTAGAAATTACCCTCCATGTCTGTCTGTGCAGCGGTTTGAAAGAAACAGGAAGTGACAGGCCACTTTTCCCGCCATCTCCCCCCTTTTTTTACACTGTCCAGCAATTCTAAAACGTGATTGACAGTAAAAGACATTCTAAGTGCAGCCAACCACACTAGACTTCAGTGGGACTGGACAACCTGAGCTGAGGGCTCACTACTGCAATAACACATCACTTCCCCCCATGGGCAGGGGCAATAGGTTAGTGGCTACAGAGTGAATGTTATTGGTGATTAAAGCTGTCTTTTTTTGGCACAAAGCCAAAATATGCACGTACAATGCTTATAGACATAAGACCTCCTCAGGTTTATGCTGGCAAATGTGAATGTGACTTCTTTTTAAGCTTAAAAATACCAAAACAAAAACTGACCAGCATACCAAAACCCAAACATAAGGTATTCCTTACCCCTCCCAGTCTGAGCCATAAACAGAACATGGAGAGCAGAGAGCAGGACATACTTGGAATCAAATAACTCATTAACCTTGACTAACTTTTAATGAGTCTTGAATAAGCATTTTAGGACTGTCAGCGACTGTCATTTTTTTAAGTGGACCTGGAAGAGCCTGAGGGTTGTATCATTGAATACACCCATCTTACTTGCTTAAGCCCTAAACCTTAAGGCTTGTTTCTGCTCAAAACCCCATCACATGGCTGCATGCTGTAAAACATCAATGTGCTCTTTTAAACAGGTATCACTGCATGAGAGCTTACTAAAATGCAGTCTCTGACTGGGAAGACCCGTGTAATTAAGACCTTTTGCATTCAAATTTGGAAATCCACATATGGAATCTACACAGGACCAGCATTACAAGAGCGATTTAGAATACTGCATTTGTTTTTAACTATTATTTTGACTTTGTTGTTGTATTGTATTATGTTTTATAGATACTGTTAAATTTTTCATTCAGAGATAAAATTCAGTAAGGCACTTATGTGCTGAATGCCTTAAACCTATGTTTAATATATGCTAAAGCGGTGTACCAATTCTTAATGCTTTGAAACCTTATATACTTGCACATCATTTAAACCTTGTACACAATGTGGAATTCAAGTGTACATAATCAGCGAGCATGCTGAGGTCATTGCACAACAGCACAACCTAGAAATCATTATGCAACTACGAGTGCAGCATAAACTCTCCTACCAAAACGTCAGTAGAAGTGCATGTAGAGATGGTAGGCACCAATGCTTAAGCATTTACACCTTCTACACAAGTGGCCTAATTCCCAAAGAAGGGATGTGTGAGGATTTAATAATGGCAGCAGTGACCGGAAGGAACGTACAACAGCAGAGCAGCCAGCTGTCCACACGGGTCACACCAAGCGCAGGAAATAAGGTGAAGGGGGGGGGGCGGGCGCTGGCAGCACCGTCGTGCCTACACACCCTCACAAACCGTGATGAGCGCAGTACAAGGACCACAGGGGCTGGAATGCAGCATGGACGAGTCCAGCAGAGAAAGTGCCCCCATGATGACCACGGCAGCAGAAAGACTGAACTGAACACAGCACCCCAGGCAGGAACCACACAATGTGTTTTATTGAAATAAAAAGGATTCCAGCTCATTCAAACAAAAGACTTGCACATTTGTCCATAAGCATGTTACACTAGAGCTTAACTGTTGGGATTAGACATTTTAGAGAACCATGATGCTCCAATACAAAATGCAGGCAGTGCAATAAAGTCTCTAGAAGAATGTTTCAGAGGACGTTTCAGAGCTTACAAAACATACCCATAATGTTAAGAACGTTAAGAAATTTGTTATCAAGACAAAAATGGTCACACTTTTAAAAGAAATTTCAAACTCAAGTGGCTAGAAAGCATGCAATATTAAAACTTAACTTTAAGAATAAGAATGTGTCACATCGAAGAGCAGTAAAGATGCAGTCCACTAATGCAAATGAGCATTTTCCCCCTTTTCCTGTCAAAACACCCAAATTAAAATACTTATCACTTCAGACATTTACCTAAAATTAAAATCAACAAATAGTTCATCAGCCCATTGCTGCCACCTAGTGGAACAGGACAGTAGTTCTTAAATTCAAAACAAGCTAAAGGTGGAAGCTTCAAAAAAGCAAAACCAAACACTTAAAGCCTCACCTCCATTAACCAGACTGGGAATGCTTGACTTCAGAACTCAGAGTTTCCAAGGGAGTGTTTGAGGTGCACGGAGTCCAGGTGTCAAATGGTTAATAGTGGAAGGCACAGGCCTAAGGAAAAGGAAACAAACATTACTGCAATTCTGCAATTACAAATCTTTGAACTGTGAAGAACATTAAAAATGAAAATTTTCAAATCCAAAGTATACCCACACAACACTTCTGCCAACTCACTTATTTTGGGAAAGCTTATTGGTAGACACGCCCCACACAAACGTATCGGCCTGGTCATCAACCTCTGAAACAACAAAATGAGCATTCAGCACCTGCAAATGGGTTTGGCAGCGACACAGAGGCCAATGGGTAGTGGAATTACTAACCTTTATCCCAGTCCTCACTTACGGGTTGCCTCCATGTGCTGACAGGGACTTGAAACTTCCGGAGCATCTCTTTGCTGGGCTCTATAACCCAACATTGTACACGCAGACGTAATCAACAGGACGAAGAGACAGGACCACATACACGTTCGTAGTCCCAGTTTATCAAGACAAACAAAACAGAACAGAAACAGGGGAGAGGTGCATTAGGATCTAAACCTTACCCTCCTCAGCACTGACGGGTCGTGGTTTGTCCTCACAGTTTTCAACGTGATGAGACAGCTCGTGCTTTGGCATTAGGTGCTTGGCATTGAATGGGCAGGTCTTAAGTTCACTTGCTAGCTTGGGATGATTCTGAAAGCAGGAAAAAAAGGTCAACCAATTACACTCGCTTACAAAATACATTCAGAAGTCTTAACGCGTAGTAATTTGACTTGTTACCAATTACTCAACTCAGGTACGCTGGCAAACTAGTACTAACCTTCCGGCATTTTAGAAGATGAAATGGGAAACGACAGGCTCGAATCTGATGATTTTTGTCGTAAGGGCATTGCAGCAATTTGTTAGGGTCAATGGCATCATCGGATTTTCCTGCAAGTGTTTGAGGACACGTGCAGCAAATCTTTCATGCAACTTGCTCATAACATCACTACTGAGCGCACATTGGCTCGCAACTCACGAAAAAAGAGGAAAACTCTACAAATACGTTGTTACATGTTTAATATAGTTGAATATTCACGTACCTGCGTCGTCCTCCCAGCCCGACTGATGATTACCTGTAGAGTTGATATTTGAAGCGCCAAGGCTAGATCCAAATTTTATTGTAGACATTTTTTATGGACTACAGCGTGGAGGGCCTCCTGAACTACCCTTGATGAAACCTACAACACAAGATTAAATAGTGACACCAAAATGTTAAATCCCCCTTTTAAAAAATATTAAATATGTGTGCGAAAAACTAATTTAACTACTGCCAAGCACTTAGCTACTTTAGCCAGCTAGCGTAAACATACACCAGTTAACTTTATAATCAAGTGTAAGATCCTTATAATTGTTAGACTTTTTTCTTAATTCTAAAAATATTTTTTACATTCCGTTTTGCGCACGAAATGAAACCGTTGGTACGCGAATACTTACAACTTGGCTTCGTTCAAATACGTAAAGACGCCGACCAGCTTTCAGTGTGATTTATTAAACGGCTGGTGTGTCACGTGATCACCGAAACCTAAGCGGGTTCGTTGAGTGGCAGGAAATTTTCGCAAAAAGGTCGTAAAAGAAAAAGTATGGCGGAAGTCGATTTTGCTAGGTTAGTTAGCTTTAACAAATTCTACAAAACGGTCTCGACGCTATCCAGGGGGGTGGTTTTTTTTTATGGTGATTATTATGTGCCGAAATGTTTGAGATGAGATAAAAAGGAATTTCGAGAGTAGTTTTAAAAAGTAATATTGAAACGGTGCTCTGAGCGTACAGCTAACAAACTTGAAATCGCGTGTCAGCAATAAATCACAGGTAAATTCATCAGGTGTTACACAGAATTCAATGACCGTCGAGTTTTGTGACCACAAAAGATGACAGATGCTTGCATTTACATTTAATCTTCTCTTAATTACATAAATGTACTTAAAGAAGAATGTTTCGTTACAGCATTTTACACGTACCAACATTTGACTAAAGGCTTACCATCCCTTCACTTTTGCAAAAAAAAAAAAAAAAAACATGAATGGGATGGACATGTGTGCTTTTTGGGTCACAACTCGATGTTCTTCAACTGGGAGGAAACCCAGAAACCCACGCACACACGGGGTGAACACGGAAACTCCAACCAGACTTGAATCCAAGACCCTTGGGTGACACTGAAGAGTGTTTTACTACCCCGTGATGAACCTGTTGCTGCCCAGTTGCCTTCTACAAAAGTCATAATTAGCCGACAGGACATGGAGCTGGCTGAAGAACGGCGTTGACGTGAAGATGTTCATCCATCACTGGACGGCAGGGAGCAAAGCCAAGCAGGACGTGCTTCACTGATAGATTAACTTTAGCTTCAGGAAAGCCAGAATGTTTAGCATAAAATAATAAATAAAAAATAATAATACTGAGATTATGTTTACGATTGTGACAAGCATTCATACACACAGAGGGACACGTGCAGAAACAGGGACAGAGAGGGGCTCAAATTAAAATAAAGAGGTCAGCTGGTCAGGTAACTGGAAGAGCGGTTGACACACATGGGAAACACTTGTCACCCTACTGACCGGATGAGAAGGCGTATCCAACGGGGCTGAGATTTGGGACTGGAACAGCTTGATTTAACCTCTTGGGTTTGCTGCTCATCTCCGTGTAGGACTGGGGCTCTGGGGGTTTCACCATGGCCACGATCTTCTTGGCTGAGCGGAAGCCTGAAATGAGCCAGCACTGACCTTTGCTCCTAAGCAGGGTCGGTGAACTCTGGATGAAGTCACCGATCTTCTGTAGGGTTCCGTCCTCCCTTGTCTTAGACTGACAAATCAAAAATATTTTCATAATACCCTGCAGTTTTATTATTTTCATAATACCCTGTCTAACTGCAGTTGTAATTACAGCCCTGGTAGAAGCGATCAGCATTCATTACTGCCGTGATCACGACCTTGGAGCCACAGGTATAAGAGCAGCTCTGCCGTGCAGACACACACCTCCACAGGTGTCACATTGACTCTGGAGGTCCTCGGCAGCCGCAGGTTCTTCCCGTTCTTGGACGGCACAGAGTTCTAGACAACACCTCGACAGGTTCAGGCCAGGTTACGAGAATACTATTCAACCAGCTAATTGTGAGTGACTTCTAAAAAAAATTCAAACATTTATTATTATTTTTAAAAGGCAGGTTCTGTCGGGAGCCCTCTGGGAGCCACACACCTCCCCCTCAGTGCTTTTACTCTTCTGAGCTGTTTTGGACTTTGACCTTGATGGACTTTTTGCCTCCGGTCCTGCGGACATTGATGTGGTTGGGCTTGAGGCTGATCTCCACCTCCCGTTTGGGGAAGCGGTTATCCTTCTCATTCTCAGTGGAGGAGACTAAGGAGTCCTGCCAAGGGCAACCAGAGAGAGGGCTGGTGATGACAAGACGACGCGAGCTTGCATGTGCTGGAAAGCCCTGAGCCTGTAGTGTTGATCTGGGATCAGGTCTGTATGTTGATTAGGAGATGACTTACGGACACTGACTGCTGTCTGAATTTCTCTTAACTGTTGTGTCTGCATCCCTCTTAAATGTTTTATATGTTTATATAAAAACATGGCTTATATAAAAATTATGGCTTTGTGACCATAAGCAGTGAGACTAAAATAATGCTGCTAGATTTTAATAGCCAAAACAAGCAAGTGTGTCTGTGTGTGTGAGACAGAGAACATTGAGAACCACATTGAGCTGCACTCTGCCACAGGTCTCTTGCTGTGGTTGCTTAGTCTTCTGGTTTTTCTCCTCTGGTCTCTCGGGACACAAACCTTCCTCCCGACATTCCCTCCAACTTTTTGTCTCTCTGGAACATCAGAAGGACTCACTTCCACCCACTCTGAAAACGTTCATCTGTTTCCTCTGAGAACAGCAGCAGGATGAGAAATGCGTATGAAGCAACGCTTACTGTCCAGTGTCCTGAGGTGTCCCGCTGGTTATCCCCCCTGGGATGTGCGGGATCAGGACCACAGGTAGTCCCACTCTCTCTGGTCCCCCTGTCCAACTTCCCCAGCTCTGTGAGAAATGGTTGCATAGCGTTACCAACATCAGCTACTATCAAAGACGAGTTCCTTAACAATCCGTGTGTTCAAGAAATGGAATTGTTACCTTCACTTAGGGAGCCGATCTCCTTTAGCCGAGTGTCCAGACATCGCTCCTGCTCCGTGCGGGCCCTCTCTTTGTCTGCTAGGGTGAGCCGCAACTCCTGAATCAACTTGTCCTTGATCAGAAGCACTACAGGCAAAAGATCCAGCTGAGGTTTTCTCCCCATATTTCACACACAAGAGCACAGCATGACAGCACCGGTTTAAGTCTGAAGCAGAAGGCGTCACCGCAACCGTCGACTCCTTCTCACGGTCTCAGCACTAGTACTGCGGCACTGTGGGATGTTTGTGTTAAAGTACTTACACTGGCATGTCTCCTGGCATGAACGGCGCTCACAGTCCTCAGCTGCGCAACGGTCTGCTCTTGACTCCACAGGGCGCTGAAAGCTCTGTTCTTCTCCTCCTCATGTAACTTCCCTCTCAGCTCTCCGACGGCTTCAGTCAGGGCCGTGACCTTAAGGGGGACGACACGGTGATCCTCTGCCTGCCGCATTGATTTTTTTTACCCTGTGGTTTGGTTACTAACCTCTATCTGCAGCTGGTCAGCTTGGATGCTGCCCTGAAACATCTCTGCGTGGAGATATGAGATATGGTTCTCCTTCTACAGCAGATCAGTACGCAAGCTCTTCATTTTATCCCGGTCTTCAGACAACTGCGTCTTAAGCCTGTAACCATACAATACAAACTGCTGTGTTGATACTGTGTACAGCCAACTGTTAGCATGTTTTCAGTTAGGATCAGACCTATGTATTATCAGATATATAAGGCGAACTGCATTTTATTAACAGACAAGGGAACCGTCTGAGCATTGCTAAGTAAGATTGAATAATAAGGGTCTTACCTTAAAACCTCCTGAGCTTTGGTTTTGAGTATAAGATCTTTACATGCCAGCTTCTCCTCCATGTCTCTCTGTCTCCTCTGTGCCTCCTGCACGCTCCTCCTCTTCACCTTTTTTGTGGCAACACGCTCCTCCACCCGGGCCTGTTCACTCTGGCACTGCGGCTCAGCTCTGTCTCCAGGGCCTCGATCCTCCGGCTCTTCTCCTGCAAAGTTGACACAATCACCTCGCAATCTTTCTGCGTTGCAATTTTTCTGTCCCTTACACATCACTTCAGAATGAGGTAACAAAGGTTCTACAAGATCTTAAGCACTTCAACCAACAACAGAGATGCTTATCTGCTATTCTGCAGCCACTCAGTATGGAGGTGGTGGGAGATGATGTGAGTGAGATGACCCGAGTGTGGAGTGGTGGAGGATGCTGTAGCCGGACTGACCTGTTGAGACACTGCATAAAATCTGAGGAGGCTTAGGGTTTCATTGTACATAGAAGCACACTGGTTGATGTTAACCATCATGTAGGCTCTTCCATGGCCACAGAAACACCTCTGAAAATAGTGAGTAGAATCCCCCCATCAGCTTCTAGGCCTTAAAAATCAAGAGGGTAAAACATGTAATAATTGCAAATATAATTATATATTATATATATTTCCCGCCAAGGGGAAAATGTAATATATAGTTTTATATAAATATGTTAGAAAGCAACTGCACACTTGTATTGCTCAGTTTTAAAATGAGAAAATCCACTAACTGACAGCCAGCTAATAATCTGTGAAACATTTGATTAATAAAAAGTGTTTTCTTAGTGTTTTACAGTAATCTGACAATTGCTTATTGGTAGGGACAGACCATATTACAGAGGCACATAGTCTGGCGAGCCTCTATTGATACTGGGAGTTAGTTTAAGCTTGAGAAAACATTATTAGTTTGCTAGATTAAAAGGTCAGATAGCCACACTCCTACCTCCCAATAACAACATAACGAGTGATCAGAGGTTCAGTGCAACAAAAAGAGGACTGCTGTTAAAAGTAATATGTTGGTGCACAACAATAAACAAATCGTCTGCGTTTCCATTACTTTGAACTGGACTGAATTAGTAAAGCTCGATAACAATAACTATGGCTTAAAAACTTTTGAGGCTTAATTACCTTAATTAATTAATAAGGGAATTTGTGATTTACTGTCTGTGACCCTCAGACAGAACACTCTGACATTCAGTTCACTCCCTTACCTGTGTGTCTGCTCCTCAGTTAGAACCTCTCTCTCTCTGTACTTTTCCATTACTCCTAGATCCAGTCTACTGTGCCTCCTCTCCTGATAAAGAGAACACCAATCATACATGTTTTATTATTCTTACCCAATTGTGTTGACACATCATCTTCATTCTGTATTTAACTACATGTATTATCATTAAACTTTGGAACTCTTTCCTGACGCCTGTGTGTTGTGTATCTGCTGTCCTGGTACCAGCTACAGAACTCTGAGGGCTGTACAAATGTATAATCTAAACTATGAACCCTGATGGTTTTGGTCTATGACTGAAAGATGACTCCAAGAGAAATAATCATAACACTTACTTCATTACTTGCTTCATTACTTACTTCATTACTTGCTTCATTACTTACTTCATTACTAGCTTCATTACTTACTTCATTACTTGCTTAATTACCCACACACTGAATGTGGTACTTGTGCCTTCACATGATTTTATGAGATTAATAACTGAATAACTGATACATCTGCAAAACTTCCCCCTTATTACACCCATATATAATCATATAAACAAACTTGAAACTGTCACTTGATCAGATTTAAAAATGCAACATAATGGACACTTTGCGTTTGACTGAACAAGGAAGGAAAACAGTGAGTAAACAAAGTACTTTTGCAAGATCTTGTCATGGAAATTCTCCATCACATCTAGGGTCTCTCTGTAAGAAGAGTTACGAGCTCAGAGAGCGTCAGTCAGTGAAAGCAACACATGCACACAGAATGGTTACTTCACCAAAATCACTGTAGTTTATTGCTCACAATGCCAGTTCCTATATACCTTGAGCGCTGGTCATGTGTTGCAAAGTTATACGATTTACAGACATAGATGAGATATATGTTAGTACCAGTAAAGTCTTTAGGCACATAAATTCTGCACTCCTAGGGAAACTTGCTCTTGCTGGGCACAGGTCTTCTGTCTGGAACAGGTCTTCTGTCTGGAACAGGCCTCCAATCCCGTCTTCTCCCTGTCTAGTTCCTTGACATCAAGGGTGACCTTAAACTTCCTCATTTGGTTGCACGCTATGTTTAAAAATACAGTCTGAGAAAGTAGAAATTCAGCATTTTCTATAACAACTAGATCATTGAACTTCTGGGTTTGATAACAAACTACACCAATAGAACACACCTGTGAAAGGGGTTCATAAAGTTGACAATTAGACTAAAGCTGTGATGTTTAAGCAGTAAAATATGGCAAGGAGTGTGTTATCGTGAATAACGTCATGACAAAAAAAAAAAAAGTTCAAGTGTTATGTTTTAAAGTTGGCAATTCCTACCACCAGATAGTAGTTCCACAACAAATTCATAGAAATTATCAGATTCATACAGTCCAAATGGAGAACGTTTGGAACAGTAATCAGTATTCTCACAAGTGAATGCCCTAACAGATGTAATATGATCCAGGAACCAGTCAATCAAAATTCATACAGAATTGAATGTTATAAGAACTACATGACAGTCGGAGAGCAAATGTGGAAAAATAATGCATGATATGAAATTAACTATAAGCAGGTATGTTTTAAGTCTATATTTAAAGCTGAAACTAAGGCCAGTACTATATTCCAGAGAAGGATTTCCTTATTTAAATTGTTAGGTGCAGGAATTCTTCGCTAAGGTTGGGTGTGTGTGGTGTGTGACCAGCTGTTAAAAGGAAGAGGGCAATACTTTTCAAACGTGAAAAGTTAATATTTACATTAATAAAATGTAAATTATAATTCATTTGCATATTTTATAGAGATCTTAGATCTCTATAAAACCATTTTGATTCATTATTAGGTTCTGGTACCAGATGTAATATTCACTTTATGTTTGTTTATGTGTCACTGAAATGTGCAAAAATTCAACTCTTTCACAGCACTGTATACCCATGAAGTATCTACAATGTTTACAACACATACCTCCATTTTGATTTTCTTCAGGTGGTGCACCACTGGTGGATTTGCAATTGAAGTCTTGCGCTGCCCCTGCTAAGTGTATCAATGGGAGTTTAAACCTGGGACTTCTGAGAAGAGTTAGTAAATGCTGCAACACTGATCTCTGCAACACCCAAACAATACCAGGTAAAACCAAGAACATTATTAACAATATTAACCAAACAGTGCTAGGTTAAACCTTTCAGAGAAGAAGGAAGACTGGCCATGTAATTTAGTCTTTAAAATATTTGCAAAACGGATCTCTGCAACAGCCAAACAGTGTCAGGTAAAACATTTCAAAGAAGAAGGAAGATTGACCTTAGATTGAATTAAAAGATTATTTAGTCTTTAGAATTTCCAAACTGAATATATAGTGAAAGACATTTTAGTCACTGACGAGATGCCCTGTAGACATCATAGGCATATAAAACTAAAGTCAGTGGTAAATTGTTAATGTGGTTACATGTTCTGACACATTTACTTTGATAGCAGTTTGAAGTTTTGAAATTCTTTACTGCAAATTGTGTGAAGGTAATTAGGTATTAAAAATCATAATTTTGTAAATTTTATGGTCAAAAAAGTGTTGACCCAAATGTTGAACTTGTGTTAAGCTCTACCAGATCAACCTCCCAATGGGAAACGCTGCTACACCTGTGATGGTCACACCTGCTCAGGAACCATCACATGTCAGGGAGATGAAAATCAATGTATCAGCACATCAGGTGAAAATGTCTTTATGTTCTTAATCTCCAAATGTATAATGACCTGTTACTGTATTGACACGGGCATGGTGCAATCAGATATTGAGTAGATCGGTCTTTATAAAAAGGGCTCATAAAATTAACATTAACAGCTTCACGTAATAACACAGATGACATAAGGACAACGCGAGAATGACAAGGCATGACAACAAAGCTAAGGAAAGTAAAGAAAAACTAGATATTTGCTTTAAACAAATATAAAAAAAAAACAAATATAAAAAAAATTAAACAGAAAACCACAAAATCACAGCTTTCTAGGCCTAGCTTTCTATGTCTGAATCAAGAAATAAAACTTCACAAGTTAATAAATCCACATGCATAAACAAGTTATTTATCATACAAATAAAAATAATCACATTAATGTCTAAGGACAACGAGAAGACAAAGAGAAACTTTTCTCGAAAAATGTGTTTTTACATACATTTATTTATTTATTATAGTATTTAACGGTAAGTCCAGCTCCAATCATCTTGTGTGATCTTGTATATGTATTGCGGCCAACGCCCTTCTGAGCTGGCATTCAAACATACCGATAGCTCAATATAAATCAAATACAACAAAGCAATCTTGAGTGGCCAATTTAATGCATGACCATAGCAGCATGTTTGCCTGTGAGCCACGTTCACTGGAGCACAATGATGCAGTTTTCCATATAATCATGTCCACAGAAAGGTCATGCATGTGTTCATACACAGTCAAACACACCTGTGGTAAGATTTATGTCCATCACTTTTGTGTAATATAAATGAGGTCATGTTGTGGTGGTTTGCATTGGTGAGTGTCCCACAATCCTCTATGTTAATGGGCAGCAGATCTGTTTGTGCCACTGAGTGAAGCCTGACAGCAGAAGCTAATGGAAGGACAGTGGGTGTCTGGGTCATACTGACAGTGGTCACCCATCCGGTCACTGTTTTTAGTGCTTCTCTTGATCCTGATTCTCATTGTGGCAGAATGAGAGGAGGGTTTGGTCAGCTACATGGGGGCTTTGGGTAGTTCACCGTCAGAAGCATCATGCTGTGCAAATACAAGGAAGTCTCTGATTCTAGGTGGGGTGGATTAAGGACGTAAAAGAGAAATAGTATAAATCAACATGTTTAAAATGCCCAAGAGCAGATGTTGGAAAAGCAGTCAGCCTGAAGTTTGAACACTGGCCGATGTCCTGCCTGGCTGACCTTTAAGGTGTGTTGAGAACTGCAGCCACTGGGAGAGCCACTGGTGGCACTGAGCAGGACTCACAAACTGCACATTCAGGCCTCTCACGTGACACGCCTGGGAACAGAGACCACGTGATCAAACTCACAGTCTACACAGACAACAAACCTGAAGTCAACCTCCACTGTAGCACTAAAGATGCTAAATGATGAAGATGATTTCACCACTTCTGACAAAGAGTTTGCTCACTAAAACATGCAATAAATATTCATATTTGATTTTTTTAATTTGTTAATATTTGTATAGCACAGCTAGTGTAATGACAGTTTGTGTTTTTGCCATCTGTATTTATGAAATATCTTCTTGTTTAAAGGCCTGAAACATTTTAGAGTACTACACCTCTCTGAGCTCCATTTCACTCAGTTGATGGATCCCCAGGTGGACAATGGCACGATCCAACTGCATGAGCTCTAAAGCATGCCTATTCAAGCGCTGACCAATCCAGAAGACAGGGAGGCGGGACGTCAGGAAAAGCAGTGGGCAGAGATGTCTCTGAGAAAGAATCCAAAGAAGCACACATCAGCAGTACTGCAATGAATACCTGCTAGAGGTTGGAACCTGTCACTCTCTGGAGTTCTACAATGCTCTGGTTAAGCTGGGCTACGCTAGTATGAACGAACCATCTGCTCTGTGCTCAGTCTCTTCATACTGAGTGGAGGGCCAGAGAATAAAGTTCTTACGGCATGAACATCAGACACCACAGGCTGAGCCCCACTGTGCACCTGGACACAGGCAAATATTAAATTCTTTGGTTAATCAAGCACAGTTCACTCAGCTAAATGGTAAAGACAGTGGTGAGGCAGACGGAGGCAGCAGGCCGAGGCAGAGTAGAGAAGCTCACCTTGCTGCACAGCTCCAGAAGGCGGCTCTTCATTCTGCCATCTTTGATGTCCTCTGCTGCCCTCTGCAGGCCACTGAGCAGCTCCTGATGGTGGCGGGCCCTCTGCTCATGGTACACCGCCCGAAAATCCACCAGTTGCTGTGGTGTCCAGAAGTGGCGAATCAGGAGCTGCCGGGGGAAAAGGTACCTGGTAAATGGAGGGAAGGGGAGGAGCATGATGAGTGCAGGAAGATGGAAGGATGAATGGATGGATGGATGAACGGATGGATGAATGTGTGAGGAAGTTATTGAGAATAACAGATAGATGGGCGATGAAGGACCAGAAGAGAAGTCCCCTTTAATTGTATCTTGTTTGTGTAAATTAAGAAAAAAAGCATTCCGTACTCACATAAGAACAAACACTATATAGTTTGCAAAGGGAGGTACTGAGATGATCACAAGAGGAATGGCTTTGATCATGTCTCTGCGAAACTGTTGAGCACAAGTAAGCATGCGTTATTGAGATACAGGTAAAAATGTCTTCAAATGCATCTCTGAAAAGCACTGTGTTCATACGGAAAGGTCATGGGCTTTGCTTCACACTCTTGGAAACTAAAGGTGGCTCTACATTCAGCAATTCCACCAGACTTCTACATTTCGTGCATTTCAAATTGTGTATGATTCTATAGGTGTAAATTCCTGACCAAATTTCATGACACTGTGTGATTTCACTTGCATTGGTTACACATATAAAGTATTACACAAATAAATGCAAACAGGAGCTGCTGTGTGGGGAACCTGTGGAACCCTGACCCTAACCCTTACCCTACCCCGACCTCTGACCCTAATCCTAACAGTGGAAACATGGTTAATCTGAGCTTCTTCCTCCTGCTGGAAGCTCATTTTGATAAATGATCAAAAATATGTTTAAAAAATAAATAAATAAATAAAAAACCTTACATTTCTAAGTTCCACTTCAATAGGCTGATCTCTTATATTGACGAATTCCAGCTTATCTGGCAAAAAAAATCTACTACATTTCCATAGTTCAATAGTGGACTACATTTACAGTATTTGGCAGACCCAACATCACATGAGCATTTAACGCCCTATGTCTGAATCAACAAATAAAAACTTCACAAGTTAAAAGATTTATCTCATATATATATATATATATATATATATATATATATATATATATATATATATATATATATATATATATATATATAAATAAAAGATTATATATATATATTATTTCATCCCTGCATAGTTTCAAGAAGAGTCTCAAAACATTCCTGTTTAGATCTGCATTTAGTTAAGAAACTCTCAATCTTATTTACTTATATATATATATATATATATATATATATATATATATATATATATATATAAGTAAATAAGATTGAGAGTTTCTTAACTAAATGCAGATCTAAACAGGAATGTTTTGAGACTCTTCTTGAAACTATGCAGGGATGAAATGCCTCTGAGCTCTTGTGATGTATCAAGAGCCACGGTATCCAGGGTAATGTCAGCACACCACCAAGAAGGACGAACAACATCCAACATGATTAACTGTGTTTGCAAGAGGAAGCTGTCTGAAAGGGATATTCAGGTGCTAACCCGGATTGTATCCAAAAAACATAAAACCACAGCTGGCCAAATCACAGCACAATTAAATGTGCACCTCAACTCTCCTGTTTCCACCAGAACTGTCCGTTGGGAGCTCCACAGGTTCAATATACATGGCTGGACTGCTATAGCCATGTCATGGTGGGGAGGCCGGGTCGCTGTCAGAGGGTGCATGTCTCCACTCACGCTGATTCTCAACACACTCCCCCGAGCACTAAACCACTCCTTCCGTCCCGTTCACCTGAGTATTAGCACCTGTTCCCCATTAGTTTGTGGATCAGTGATGGTTTGGGCTGCCATATCATGGCATCCCCTTGGCCCAATACTTGTGCTAGATGGGCGTGTCACTGCCAAGGACTACCGAACCATTCTGGAGGACCATGTGCAATGATTCAAACGTTGTATCCTGAAGGTGGTGCCGTGTATCAACAATGCACCAATACACACAGCAAGACTGGTGAAAGATTGGTTTGATGAACATGAAAGTGAAGTTGAACATCTCCCATGGCCTGCACAGTCACCAGATCTAAATATTATTGAGCCACTTTGGGGTGTTTTGAAGGAACGAGTAAAAAGAAGAAAAAGAAAAAGAAGGGCTTAAAATCCCTCTGACCACTGTGCAGGATTTATATGTCATTCCCAAGACGAACTGATGCTGTATTGGCAGCATATGGAGGCCCTACACCATACTAATAAATGATTGTGGTCTAAAACCAGGTGTTTCAGTTTCATTGTCCAAACCCTGTCATATATTTAGTGTATCCTGACAGCAATAGCTAATGGAAGGACGATGGCTTCATGCTTTCTTCCCATTATTGTAATCTCTATGGGTGAAGTGTGGATGTGCCAACACAATGCACATTACTGCATTTTGGTCAGGAATAGGAGGCTATTCATGGCACAGTGAAATGCAGTCATCACACCACCCTACTGAACCTGTGTGTGTGTGGTCCTACATCATGGACCACTTTAGCTTTAAATTCATTCCAGAGACTCCAGCTCACCTGTCTCTGTTTCTCCATTTCACGATAAGACAGCTTTTGGTAATCTAAGTTATTACTGAGCATCCGTCTTTTGATTCTATGTACTTCTCTGGCATCTTCAAAGAGAAGACGAAATCCTGCAAAACACAAATATAAAACGTATGTAGAGTGCTTCCTGTAGCTTTAACAGGAAGCATGACACAATGTATGAGACCTATTGTGCACCTTCTTTAGGGATGCCAAACATTTGTAAGGCAAAATATCATTCATTGTGCTGTGCTGAATTCTCACCTCTTGTAAATGTATGATACAGAACATAGAATTTAGGGAAGTGGTGTTGAAGAAACCTCTCATACTTTTCATTGGTCCGTTTCAGTGTTGACACAATGCTTTGGCCAATGTTGTGTCTTGTTCGGGACGTGGAATACTGGTTCACACAATTCAATCTGGAGAGAAGGATAAGAAGTGATTAATAAAATTGTGTCGATGTTTTGAGCATTAGAAAAAGAGGTTAACTGTTGCTGAACATCATCTCATGGTCATCTCACAACCACTCAACCATCACAATGAGCAGATTTGTATAGTTCACTTAGAAGTAACTACCTAGCTACGTATCCTCATCAATAAATTGCAATAAAATGCTTACCATACATTATATGAATTATATAAACGAATTCATTGTAATTTATAACTTGCTACCTACTGCACGATTTTATAAATCGCAGCATAATGACAAGAAACTAAACTAGCTAGCTAGCATTACAAGGCGAATCGATATGCATGAAGTGACATTTCTCGTGTCGTATTTTAACGATTGTAGCCAGTTAGGTTAACTGTATCGTGTCGAGACAAATCTGAGCTACAGGAACACATGTTGCAGGAAGGTTAATAAAAGTTAGCCTGTAGCGTAATTACGCCTTCCAGCTCTGTAACGAGGTCAACTTTATAATGTCGACAACGTGCAAATTGTTTTTGAGATTAAACAATTTACCTTACTTGCATCTTAGGCGTATAAAAGCCTGCCATGCCCGCAGTAACTCTGTGGCACAACAATATACAGGACTGCGCCATTTTGCTAACGACTCCTGCCAAACCGTGCGTGTGGAGAACGGAACACGGAGGGGCGCATATTATGGTGTTAATTTTGGGACAAATGTTTTGTTCATTTGAAAATGAGATCTGAAACTGAAAGTTACAGTGTTGAGCCTGAACATCGAAAAATACCACAATCGATTCAAAATAAAAATAAGTGAAGCAAATGTTTTTTCAGTTTAAATACATCAAACACAACCCTCAATGGGTCCGTGGGGTGCAATCTGCACCCCACGGCAGTTTCTATGGCCACTAACATGTTTTTAATAAAACTGCAACATTGATCCTCTGTGACATTGTTAAGGAACCATTTTTAAATATTGTTGCATATAAAATATTTTAATAACTGTTGACATAAATTTTTACCGGCACATTTTCATCGGGGGTGCGATATGCACCCCCAAAAACGTTATTTATTTACTACCTTGTTATTACATTGATATTAACATATATTAATTCTAATTATTAATATAAATTTTGATGTACATATATTTTGGCACATGTTGGGTTTTAGTTGGACCTTTTTAAAAGTCAATCATTTAGTTTTTTTTTTTTACCTTTCAACTGTTACATAATAAATAACAAAATGGCTAGGTGTCCGACAACTCAAGCTCTTAGACTGATTATGCAAGCAGATACACACAGTGATGAAGATAGTGTTATTGAAGAAGATGCCAATAGTGAAGATGGCGATTATTTGCCTGGAGCTGGTCCTGACTCAGATACAGAAGTTCATGTGTCTGAGGAATCTGATGAGTCAGAAGATGCCACATGGTCTGAGGAACACCAGGTAAATGAACCTACTACTACACTGACTGAAAGAAGAAGAGGTATCTCAAGAGGAGTTAGAAGAGGTAGGACCAGATCACGCCGTGGTTTTTGCCCGGGATGGGGCACACACAATACACCTAATGCAGCACAACCCACGGCTGTAGAGCTACCCTTTGGTGATACCAGTACGCTTACTAGTACCAGTACACCTCAGAAGACCAATGATGCATCCAATCCAACTTCTAGAGCTGGAGAAACAGGAAGCAAGAGACCAGCTAAAGTGAAGAGGACACAAGAACGTTGTTACCTGTGCCTGCGCGAGTGTGACAGGAAGACACGCAAGTTCTGTGATAAGTGCTCTAGGCCTGCTTGTCCAGCACACTCAGTCAACACTTCAAATGTACTGTGTGAAAAATGCTTTTAATTTGGATATGTAATTTGATGAATCATTGAACAACATGTGCATTTGATTCGTTTTGCAATTTAATTTCGATAATGGAATTAAAATTACACTTACTTGGACTTTGTGCAGAGCAGTGGGGATCTCTTCCCACTATCCTGACCCCTTTAAGTGCACTTTCTCAATGCATAGACTGTGCATGTTTCACACAGTTAGTTAATAAACATTGTTTTTCCTTCATTTTAATAAACTTTTGCTTGTTACCATTGATTTATATATGCCAACTAAAAGGGGTGCAATTTGCACCCCAAGGACCGGGAATGCAACTTTCTCACAAGGACCTATTGAGGGTTAAATACATTGAATTTTGATTCAATTCTGTATTTATTTTGAATAAATTATTTTTTTTCAAGTTTCAGGTTGCTGTATATTTTGATATTTGAGGTTTAATGTATTTCAGATTTCAGACTAGTTAAACGTTAATTCTGAGACAACACCAAACTCTTCAGAAGATGAGATGAGATTATATTATATAATGTAATGATATACACATCATACAGTGGGATGATTTTAAGAAGTATAGCATACACAACACCATCTTCCCTCAACAGTACAGTTTTATTCTGGTACTCTGGTGCTGAGCAAGTTATGTTTTGGTCAATGTCTTTCACGTTTACCCATTTTGCATATATAATAAGTGATAACTTAGCTTGTTGCTTCTATTGTGTTTGATATGTTTTGTTTCAAACCAGTACAGTAATGTACAATTCTGTTTTTGTTGTAGATGCAGTTGAAAAGGGACTTTTTTCAGAGACTACTGACTAATGTTTCCCATGTCATGCAAAGACTGCCCCTAGATTTGGATTATTTACAGTTTGTCATCAACCAGGAGATGATTACTTTTAGATCGTTGTTGGGCCAGGTTGAGATGCCAGAGGATATTGTAAGTTCTTTGACTGAGCTGTCAATGCTTCTCAGTGTAATGGACAATGGTAATCATGTCCCTCAAGTGCCAGTGTTGCAAGGACATATGGGTCTGCCAAAATATTGTTTACCTCCTCAGCAACTAAAACACCTAGTACAGATATCCCTCCCAGTGTCGCACATCGCAGAAATTCTGGGTGTATCTAAAAAGACACTGAAACGGCGGATGGATGAGAATGGCCTTTCCGTAAAGCAAACGTACAGTGATCTTACCGATGAACAACTAGACAGTTTGGTGAGGTCAGTCAAGGCCAGGTCACCACATGTTGGTTACAGAATGATGAAGGGTATCTTGCAGGCCATGGGTCACCGTGTCCAGTGGAAAAGGGTGTTTTCATGCATGCATCGTGTAGACCCTGTTGGTGTACTATCAAGAATGACTAGGATGGGATGTGTTGCAAGAAGGACATATTCTGTTCAGGGTCCACTGCACTTGGTGCATATCGACACAAATCATAAACTGATCAGGTAATGTACACAGTTGATGTTTAGATTCTGTTTACATGTGTAAAATGTTGGTTAAATACAGGACGTCAATACATTTCACATTTTCTCAACATTCTTGTTTTGCATCAGAAACAAAATTACACAGATTTTTTTTATGGTTCAACAGATATGGTCTTGTCATTTTTGGAGGGATTGATGGCTTCTCAAGAAAAATAAATATATACATATAAAATTAACCTATCAAATTTATCAACCATTACTAGTAGATCCACCAATCAAGATATTATGGAAACATATATCACATTCTGCTCACATTGTGTACCATGAGTTACACTTATTTATTTTAATTTAAAATTAGCTTATCTGTCTCACTGGATTTTGGATTTTAAACACTACATTTATTATAGTCAAATTTCAGTGTGAAACAAATGTGTTTAAATTTTTTAATCCAAATCCAGTGACACAGATATGCTTCCAGTTGATTAAGCAAGTCTTGTTACAAAATTATGCTCTCATAAATTGTGATAATTTTGCTTTCAGTATTTACTGACATTTCAAGACTTTTTTATTTTTAAAATATAATGGGTTAAATAATGCTCTATGCGGTAATCAAGTCTTTGTTATAAGGTTCATTGAACATAACTAAATCTAGCGACAGCTAGTTACTCAAATTCGGTCTCGGTCTCATTTTGAATTGGTTTTAATGTGAGGTGAACCTTGAAATAGTTGAGCTTTTTCTGAGGTAACGTTAAGTCTAATTTGCTAGGAATGTCGCCGACTATTCTATCGCTAATGATTAATAGTCACATTAAATGATGTACAAATCAATGTGCTTAACAGTTCAGCTTTCTCCATATGCCACTGATACCGCATGTTGTAGTTGACTCATTTCTACATTTTTAGCACTCTGGATCTGGACTTTGGGTGACAGACATTAATGGGGTTTAAAAAATCCGCCTCCATCACGTTCTGCGTGGCTGAATATTGTACCGTCCGCCAATGGGCAGTGTCGAGGGGTGGAGTCTTCAGGCCTCCCAGCAGGCCCCGCGGTGAGTTCCCTGTTTCCCTGAATGTGTGTTGTATGCGCGTTAGTGTTCCCCCTCCCTTTTCCCCTTGGAATCAGTGTATTTGGCATTTGTTTATGCTTTTAGCGTGTTACTTATAAAATAACAGTTCGTTAACATTGGTGTCATGACTCATTCTGGTCCTTCTGACTTGACACCGTTACAATATGTAATGAATATGAATATACTTAAAACTGCAGCATTTTTTTGTCAAAACCTTTCCAGATTAATGGAGAAAATCCTATGCAATTAAAATTCATGTTGCTGCTGGACCACTTCTCAGTTAAGCTAATGCAGATCTGCACTGACGAAAGAAAGGGTGAAGGAGACCAGGTATGGTTTGTGTAAAAAATTAAAACACTATTATTGGAATCATTGTGAAGATTTTGTCCATTGCATTTTAACCCTTAGGGAATAAATATGCTTTCTCATATGTTAAATATGTAAAGCAAAAAAATAATATGCACCAAGTTTGGCCTACATTTTGTTTACTGTACAGAGCTAGAGCGCAACACAGCCCAGAGCAGGAGCGCAACACAGCCCAGAGCAGGAGCGCAACACAGCCCAGAGCAGGAGCACTAGCTCACAGTACAAATCAATCTGGCCATTATGTTGAGGTGAGTGACTCTCCCTGCTGCACCACTACACTGGATCTTCAGGATCTGCCACCTCCTGAATCCCTCTTCACTGTTTATGTGTTTTCCAAGATTAAGTGCTAATTCACAGATATCATTGTCATGATTCAACAACAGAGAAGTCTGATCCCTTTTTGAAATGGCTTTGCAGTTTTCATTCTTGGATGAAAACTGATGTCCAGATGTTAAAGCTTAACAAAGCTCTGTAGGTTTTCAAAGGGACTCCGATAAGGTGAACGTATCACATTTTTGTCTCTTTGAAAAATAGCTTTGTTAACCTGCACACTTGTACCCCTAGACATCAACTGTTTTCCAAGGATGAACTTTGAGTAGTAATTTCAATATCAATAAATTTTCTACCTGCAAAGATTCAGAATCTAACCAAGTAAATGATGATTCAAAGACTTATCATTTATACCAAATCATGGTAAATATTTCAGCTCATAAGAACTATAATATTTGTAATGTTATTGGCACAAAATTAACAGCAGCTAACTTTGGATTTTGTCTGCAACTTTTTAACAGGCAGACTTCAGCTTTTCACTTCTGAGAGGCCAATGACCAGATCCTGCAGATTTCTTCTCTGCAACATACGGAGAATACAACCCTTTCTACCCTTTCTGGGAAGCTACCCAGGTGCTTGTACAGTCTCTCATCATCTCAAAGCTGGACTACTGCAACTGCTTACTTATGGATCTTTCTCTATGGGTCATCAGACCTCTACAAACTGATCCAGAATGCAGCAGCACGACTGGTCTTCAATCTCCCCAAGTTCACATGTCACTCCAGTGCTGCATTCTCTTTACTGCCTTCCAGTAGCTGCATACATCAGATCTAAAACCTCGATGCTTGCTTGCAAAGCCAAAAATGGACCAACCCCTCCCTACATGATGGCCATGGTCAAAGCCCCATCCAAACCTTGAGTACTTTGAACCTCAAGTACGGCTTGGCTTAAAATGCCATGCTTAAAGTCTCACGGAAAACAAACTTCAAGACCTGTCCTGGCGCCGAGATAGTGGAATGAGCTTCCATTGACTGTCCAGACTGCAGAGTCCTTAGCAGTCTTCAAATGACTGAAGACTCATCTGTAGAACATACTAAATCTCTAGCACTTGTCATAGTTGTTTCCGTTGTGTGATATAGTACCCATGTGAGTTTGCATTTCTTGTAGGTATCCATTTTAATTTCTGTAGTTTAGCAATATTCAGCCTATGTTTTTGTGTACTTCTAGGTATTTGCATTGATTTCTGTAGTTTAGTAGTATTCTGGTTCGAGGGTATCTTGAATTCTGACCTATCTATGTACTATTTAGAATTAATTCTGTGAACAGAAGCACTTTGTAAGGCACTCTGGATAAGAGCGTCTGCTAAATGCTCTACATGTAAATGAGAAGGAGTGTATCTTTCATGTCACATTATTGTTATGTGTTTGTAGTTGTGTTCAGGCTACTGATATTGGTGATAGAGAAAGACACTGAGTACAGTCCTGGGGATTTAAATGATTAAAAGTGAGGATAGAGGACATTGAGGTGCTCAACACTGGTATAATATACTTTTTCATTTGTATAAAATAACTTTGCAGTTTGCATTCCACATTTGAGTTTGTCCTGGAAGTCACGATGAATATGGACAGGAAAAATCTGTAAAATTATGGTACTTCTCTGCCGAACTTTTTGTGCTGTCACTTTATTGTAAGTGCTTAATTGTACTAATTCAGGGAAAAGTTGTAAAATAAAGGTATTTCTCTGCAAAACTATTAGTGCTGTCACTTTATTGAAAGTGCTTAATTGTAATAATTCAGGGAAAAGTTGTAAAATAACGATATTTCTCTGCAAAAATATTAGTGCTGTCACTTTATTAAAAGTGCTAAATCATAATCATCCAGGAAAAATCTGTAAAATAACGGTATTTCTCTGCAAAAATATTAGTGCTGTCCCTGTATTAAAAGTGCTAAATCATAATAATCCAGGAAAAATCTGTAAAATAATGGTATTTCTCTGCAGAATGTTTAATGAATTTTTCTGTAAATTTATTGTTTTTCCACTTAATTTAAATCAGGGTTTTTTACCTTAAAATTTAAGTTTTTGTTTGGCAGCCGCTGCTGCCAGTCGTTTATCGTTTTTTTACGATTTTTTTTTACAGTGTAGGCCTTGTGGATAAAAGAGGACGAAGATGCCAAGATGGGGGAGAGAGATTGAGAGGAGATAGAGAGGCTTTGTGTGTGATACTGCTGTTTGGATATATTGTGTGCTAGCTCTTGTGTAGTTGTATAACTTTGTGTCTTGGTGTGTGTTGTCTTTGATAAGAATTTTGTCTCGTGTGAGCCCTGTGGGAGAATATTTGTGCTTAGACACTGGTTGTAGGGAGTGGTGCCTTTTTGTTTTGTGGGTTTGTGGTTGTTTGCTGTCAGTGTAGGTAAGCATTGTACTTTTGTTTTAGGATTAGTTATATTATTTTTCTTGGGGGGGGATTGTTTGTTATTTTGGCCTTGCCACTCCTGACGATTGCCGGTAAAACTTCTTGTTACAAACATCAGACAACTTTGTCCTGGATTTACATTTCTTCCATCATCCATATTAGTACAGATTATATACATACATACATACCGTTGCGGCCTTTACCTAGACAAGGGACGTAACAGCTGTGATGGCCTAAAATGGACACTTGCAGCTCATCCAGTGATCACAGTGGCAGATGCAGCCGGCAGTTTTTTTTTTTTTGGGGGGGGGGGGGGGGGGGGTGGCGAACGAAAGTTGTTCGGGGTGGAGGGGGTGTATGGTCATTAAATGACTCGTGCGCTAGGTGCCATCCTGCAGCAATTATAGTTTATTTTCATTAATTTTCCATACGGAAAACTGTGATATGAGCTTGTGGGCCCAGCTGTCAATCAGGGTGGGCCTGGCCCACCCAGGCCCGCCCGTAGATCCGCCCCTGCTTGATCATTTGCTATTTTATCAGAATAAGGGCGCGTGGCTCCCCGATTTTGGGAAGTATGAAAATACCATTTAATACTGATACTAATCAATCGCCATTGCTCATCATTCTCATGTAATAAAGTCCCTGTGTTATCCTAACGTTACTACCTGCTTACATACTACACTTTCCTGCTCAGTCTGTCCCGCGGTTTCTCTTTCACTAGACTGCATCTCTGGCTGCTGCTCTCCCTGTCTGCTGCTGCTGCTGTCTTCACCTACAGAGGACGCGGAGGCTACAGCAGCGAACATGTCTGTGATTTATACACATTTATACACATACATTTTGTAGCATCTACATTGAGCATCTACATCCTCATACTGAGTAGAGGGCTGGAGAAGAAAGTTCTTACAGCATGAACGTCAGACACCACAGGCTGAGCCCAGGGCTGGACTGGGACAAAAAATCTGCCCTGGCATTTTTGGTTTAGACCGGCCCCTCATAATTATCGGAGCACAACCGACTTGTAATTTATGTATGTGGGGTACGACGTGGAAAAAAACAATAAAAAATTACTGGTTAAAGTCATTGGATTCAGTCTTAGCATTATTTTATCACAATCACTTATGATTTTATTGAAATCATCTCTAATATGTATTTTCTGAATTTCACCGATATAACAGCTCAATTCTAATTCTTCAGGTTAAAGGTGGCCCCTCCTTTAAATAGCTATAACATGTATTTGTATCTGGCTACAAAGCTGCTTTATGAATTTATGCAACGCAAACATGTCTTAAAAGCATTTGACACCGTTTTACTCTTATTTAGTGTGGGCATATCTGTTGCCAATATAACTTTTATATATTTTTACACTTACTGTAGTCATGCTTAAATTGCAAAGCTTTATAAGTTTTAAAATCTGTAATTTTACTTGTTTGAGTGCTTTTTAAAACATGTTGAACCACAGCAGAGGCTTCAATGATTCAAGCTACTATGCAGTCTTTCAACGCACCTTTAACCTAAATATCTAAAATGCTATGACAGCCTAAAATGGACACTTGCAGCTCATCCAACACTTTCAGTCTTGACCATTTGCTATTTTATCTGAATAAGCACGCTCTCACGCCACACATCCGATTTCTCACACTGAAAAAAATATATAGTTTATTTACCTCTGATCCATATCTATGATTCAATGAGTTACTAGTTCGCTCTGGCGCCAACCACTGGTGATCGCGATATAATACTTTATTTGTGTCCATTTCACACAGGCCGCTTTCGTCCTATATCCTCATTGGTTCAAGCCACTGTCTATATTGAAGATGGGCCAATGGGCCGCCCCCTCTAAATTGTGGGCCGGTCTCAGAAAAAAAGAGAAGGAAAAAAAATCCATCAGCCCCTGAGGACTGTCGGCCCACCGGGCAAATGCCCGGTACGCCAGATTACCAGTCCAGCCCTGGCTGAGCCTCACTGTGCACCTGGACACAGGCAAATATTCATATGTAGCAAAGGACCAGTAAAGTGAATGTAGGCAACACACATCCACATACCTGGATTTTAATTGAATGCTACAACTGTGCTTAGAGACAGTATGGTGCTTGGTGACTACACATAGCTCACACAACCAGACAGTCAGTAAAGACGATGGTGTCATCTGTGGTGTCCAGTTGTGGGGAAAGGTGCCCAGTAGAAGGAGAGGAGTCAGCCAAGGTCACAGAGAGGACGTCAGGGTCCACTGGTCCTCTCTGTTATTATGGTATCACAATAGCAGAATCAGAAAAAATAACTTGTACAGAGTGCTTTATAATACTGTTCAACAAGTCCAGATTCATTATTTGTTGGTTACTTTGTAGTTTCAGTTCAGACAAAGAATGCATCACAAAAGATTCTTAGAGATTTGTCACACTGATGTTCATATTAGTCCTATTGTTACCACTGGACAGCAAACACAAAATAATCTTCAACATTTCAGTGGTCTTGAATTCCATGGAAAAAAGGCTAGGCTAGATTCCAGCTCTCTGTGGTATTGAGCTGGAGGACCTGACTGGTCTAGAGACCAGGCAGGGAACACCATTCTGGACATTACTAGCCTCCCATCCAGTGTCTATTTATTGTACTGCAAGGATGTATATAAGTACAATAAATGTACATGTAAGGATGCATCTTCACCACTAAGGTAGATTTGATACACATCTCGATGCACTGTCACCGAAACGATATAACTGTGATAGCCTACTCTGAAACCCCTTGTCGATACGATGCGATACAAATAACTCCTGTTCACGATATGATGCGATTCAAAATGATTTGGTAACGATATGACTTATTATATGAGGATTCGGGTTTGATAAGTGATCATTCGATACAGTTAGTTGAGGTTTGAGGATGTATTGGCCTAACCCATCAGTTTTCTTAACTCAATAGCACAATTCTACTTAACTCTCTAACAATTTAAGGGATGTATGCATCTGGGTTGGGTTTCCCAAAACGTTTGTACTTCGTTCGACGCTAAATACTTCCCAAGTCTCCCGGAAGCTGCGGGAGTCTCTCGCATTTCGGTAGTGTTTCCCTGATACCCGCGAGTCACATATAATCTCCCGGAACTCAGAACGAGTGACCCACACAAACGCGCAAACAGGCGACAGATTTTCTTTCTCTAATCGCGATTGGGAAGGAGAGAGAGAGGGAGGGGGTAATGTAACTTACTTACATTCGCCCCCCCCCACAACTTAACCTCCCGGAAATCAACTTTTGCAACTTGGGATGCCTGCATAACCTCGTATGAAACGTATGAGGTTAAGAAGTACTTAGCACTAAGAACGTTTCGGGAAACTCACCCCAGGTTGTTTTCAATGGAGCAAAACCAATACATAATATAAAAAAAATGCATAATTCAGTATATTCAGACAGAGCATTAATTTATTCAAGTGAATTATTCAGTTATTTTCTCCATCTATATTTATACAAAACGTTTAAAACATAAGATGAACAGTTTTTAAAAGTACTGTAACATAGAGAAAATTATGATCTGCAACACTACATCTCTGCTAGACTTACGAGGGGGTAGCGGCCGCAGAGATGTCCACACCGTGCCGTCTTTTTGTGTCGCCAGGTTCGTTGTGCTACTAACGTATTTGATAGCCCTATTGTTTGCAGATTGCGTGCGTCTTGTTAAGTTGACCACCTCGCTTAAAAAATCCGAAATATTGCCACACGTTTGATTTGTGTGTCTTTTTTGGTGCACTAAATATCTTTGTCGTTGCTAATGCTCTCGTTTCCCTCCATCTTTGTTGTGTACGTCTGCGTGTTTGCGTCAGTACCTGAGGACACGATGGTGCATTTATGTTGCCTCGAAAAAAAAAAGAAATCAATAAAAATAAAAAGTATGTTGTGTTGGAAATTGTATTTAAAATACATTAGCATTACAGTATTAATCATACTGCTTAAAATCAATATTCAGGGTTCCCACACCTTGGTTAACATCAAATTCAAGGACCTTTAAATTACTTTTCAGGACCAAATTCGTCAAATTCAAGGACTGCACCTGGCAGCATTTACCTACTGTTATCCCTGAATGTTATCAAAAACCATGTTAATACAATGCAAATTCAAAAGACTGAATGTCATTTCAAGACATGCATCCTGAAATTTTCTGTGCATGACATTAAGCGCTGATTCAACGAAAACTTCTCACACTCAGCCTGACTGGCAATTTAGCAATGCTCCTGTGAGAAGGTGACATTCATGTAAAGCGGCTACACAAGTTTTTTAATCTACTTAATGAAATATGAATTTAATTCATTCATAAAGAGAAAAGAATGCTTTTAACCACTCCACTTATTGAATGTGGTATTTTGCAAAAAGTATGACTACATTTATGGCATCAGAAATCTGAACTTAAGTTTTCTGCATAAAGTAAAATGGTATCAAAAGAAAGAATGTTAAGTTTGAGATTAATCCAGTTTCTAGTGTCCGTGCAAAAACTTTGTGAATATTGACATGAAAAAACAAATGCTCCTGGAATTCATCTTCTGACTTACAAAAGGCACATGAATCCACATCAAGTTTAAATCTTCTTTCAAGAAACATGGCTTATATATTCTTCTTTCAAGAATATATATCTTATATATATATATCTATATATAGATATATATATCTTCTTTCAAGAAACATGGCTTATATTCAAGAAACATGGCTTATATTTATTATTTTGAAATTAGTCTCTTTTACTTTAGAATATATGGGCCATTTGACAAGCTATTGTGGTTTTATAATTTGTATTAGGATGTTTCTTGAAAGAATATCTATTATATCTATTGTCTCATACCATCAGTGATGATCTTATTACACTTGAAGTCAAGTAAGTTACAGTCATTCACCTTTCACACGGGCATCGAAACTCGAAATAAAATGACATTTTTGATTAATTAATGCTAAAGGAATCACTTTGCAGACTTTCTTAAAATCTTTATAACAACTATCATATCAGATCATATTTTTCAACAAAAGGATGAGAAATTTAAAACATCATGACAATCTTTTTCATAGCAATCTTTTCTAAATATTGACTTCCTTATCAACTATGCCCTATTATTCCTTGATTGCGGTCTTCATCCATGTGAAATTTCAAACCCCCTAAAATATTCAAGGACGGCTGTCTTTTATGCCTGTTTTCAAAAACTTTCCAGGGCCTTGAACATATTTTTTTCAGATTCACAAACTTTCAAGGATTTCAAGGACCCGTGGGAACCCTGAATATTGCAATATCTTTATATTTTGTTTACATTACAGTGTTAATCAAATTACTTATTATCAAAAGTATCTGAGAATATGCTTGTCTGCCCTTTTTAAGTATGTGCAGGAGAAAGTTCAAAGCTTCAAAATAGCCTCTGTAGGTCCACTTGACATTTGCAAACCAAGAAGTGAAAACATTGCTTTCACTTCTAGAGAAGAAATGTATGTGTGTTTGACGTCTGTAACTTAGGTGCAACCCCAAGTAGTGAAAGTTAAGTGGATTACAACCCCAAGACGTGGGGCCTCTTTCACCTTTGTGATCGCTAAGTTGTCAAAACATGTAGGATTTAGGGAACTAAGATGGGCTCATCTAATTCTGAAAGTGTTAGACAAACAACTTTTGGAGAACATGCAAAAACAGTTTTTGAGCAATAGGCAGACAAGTTATCAGACATAGGGTGATTCCATCACTGAGTAGCAAAGGTGGGGGCTTATACCCAGACCACACTATAGGACAGGAGGAAAAGTAGAGTAGATAGGGTTTTGCATACTCTCTCTCCAGAGATCTCTGTATTTTTACTTGCTTATAATAAAAGGTTAAAGACAAGACTGGTAATGTTTTCTCTTGCATCAACGAACATGCTGCGCTAAGGTGAAAGTGGAACCAAGCGCAACAGTTGCCTCTGTAAATACGTTAGAATAAAGATTAGATACTGGAAAACAAAACACCCGATTTAACCATGGTATTTGCCGATGCAAAAAGGCTAGAGTCGATGCACCGTAAATTCGCCCGCAAATTAAACCCAATGCACATTGAATCTACCGGTGCAGTCGAATCGCAGACATGTGTACCGTTGAATCTCCCCATCCCTTGTTGACAGATTTGTTAGGGAATAACATTAAGTTTGTAATGTTATCCCTTTCCTGCTTTTTTCAGAATGGAAGTGATATTCACTTTAATTGTTTGTGATGTGGTGACCAGCGTACCCCATCACCAACTTGTAAGGTGGTCCTAAGGGACTATAGAGAGACAATAATGTGCAATTTAGAAATGTACAAATGAATATACGGACCGGAGATCTGGTGGGGTCGACGGGTAGTGGAAGAGTGCCGGCTGGAGCAGGGGTCCCTTTTCTCTGGGCCAGGAGGATCCACTGGTTCGAGAGGGAAGGGGGGTTCATGCTTTGTGTGTTGCAGGTCCTGTAAGAAATGGATGTATTAAAGTGTTGCTGGGGATGTACACCCCTAGGACGGTACAATGGTTTGGCCTGGGCGGGGCCTAGGGTATAAGACATGGGAGAGTAGATTCAGGGCCCGGACGGACGGGATATAACGACTAGCAGACTGGGTCGTAGAAGTAATAGCCTTGCGGCTGACTTCATTTTTTCGGTTTTGAGTATAGTGAAAACCAACAAATGTGAATAGTGTACACATTTATACCTTCGTTTAATTTTGTGTTGTGTTGTACAGTGTTTTGTTTACCTTTTTCACGTCGCACAATAAATCACCTTCTGGGAATATATACATTGGAGTCCTTCCTGAGGTTCGCCAACCCACACTCTTAGGCCAACCGCTCAGACACGCGTAAAACCGAAAACCTCAACAAAAGAGGTAGCAACAACGTCACATATGGTGGCAGCGACGGCCCGACATACGACCGTGGAAGTGGTCTGACTCGAGAAGGCGGTCGACTCACGGCAGCGGCGTGTGCAGGCGACAGCAATGGCTCCAAAGAAACAAGCACAAGTTCCGTTCCAAGAGGAGACCAGCGACGGAGAAAGAACAGAAACACAACCCACCTCGTCCGGCGAAGCGGTGGCCGCTACCGAAACAAACATAGAGAGAGTATGTGACATGCTGCAGACTCTAATGCAGGATCAGAGGAATAAAGATGAGCAGTGGAAACGAGAAGCTGCAAAACAAGAACAGCGATGGCGTTCGATGCAGCATCAGTTCAACCTACTCCAAGAACAAATGCAAAGAAGTCGGACTGCGAGCCAACAGGCAGAGCGCGAGGAGGAGGAGGAGGACGACGAAAGAACGGCGCAGAGGCGAACGCGGATATTGAGGCCCACACCGACGGAATACACAACAAACAGACAGGTAGTACAAACGCCTGTACTGCCTAGCTGGCCAACACCGCGAATGCCAATGCTTAAAGACTCAGACGATATTGAAAATTTTTTAATCATGTTTGAGAGACTCGCACAGGCGGCGTCATGGCCACAAGAGAACTGGGCACTACACTTGGTGCCGCTGCTAGACGGAAAAGCCCGCGCCGCTTACGTAGCGATGGACGCCGAAGAGGCGTTAGACTATGAAAACGTAAAAGAGGCGATACTGCGAAAATATGAAATAAACAAAGAAACTTACCGACAAAGATTCAGATGCCAAGACGTACGCGATGACGAAACACCAAAAGAGCTGTACACTCGCCTCAAAGGTCTCTATGAAAAGTGGATGACACCGAGCGAAAAGTCCAAAGAGCAGATCGGAGACGAAATCATCATGGAGCAGTACTTACGGATGATCAATCCTGATCTACGGAGTTGGATTATAGAACGCAGCCCGAGTTCAACTCTTCAAGCAGTCAAGCTGGCGGAGGCCTACGTTTCAGCAAGACGAGCCGAGGGGACATTCAAGCTGGGCAAGTTCACCAAAGAACGACGCCAATTCAGAGAGTCCGGTGAGTCAGGGGGTGGAGCTCGAGGTGGTTCAATGCCGCAGTACGTTAAATCTACCACAAGAGGGCAGTTTTACTCCAGATTTGGCAGGGACACAGATAGAGATGGGGGCAACACTAAGATTAAATCAGAGAGAGTCCTTAGGTGTTTCAACTGTAACGAAGTAGGACACAGAGTGAGTGTATGCCCAAAACTTAACAGCAGTACTAACCGGCTATGTTATAGCCCTACTAAGAGCAATTTATATCCCAAAGATGCCAAAGACATGCTTTTAAATGTAAAAGTAGAGGGGAGGAAGCTAAAAGCTTTCATTGATACGGGGGCGAGCCAAACTATGATCTTGGCCTCCTGTGTACCCGAATACCAGCTTAACCGTACTGGTCAGCTCAAAGTCAAGTGCATACACGGGGATGAACAGACATACCCCACTGCCGAAGTAAAGGTGGAAATAAAGGAGCAGGTTTACTCATTAATGGTGGGACTGATGAATAGTTCACCATATTCGGTCATTTTAGGCAGAGATGTCCCAGTGCTTATAGATCTGTTGAGAGAGCAGCAAAGTGAAGCTGAAGTGATGGTTGCTACTAGATCAAGTGCCAAAAGAGCAGAACAGGAAAACATTAAGACCCTCAATGAGCTCCCCTACAGTGAAACTTATAAACCCAAAAAGACAAGGCAGCAGAAAAGGCAGGCTAAAATACATGGCACAGAAATAAAAGAACAAGTGATAATACCTGAGCCAGATTTTAAATTGCCAGAAATAAATATAGCAGAACTACAGGAAAGGGACCCTACATTGAAGTCTCTTTTTACCAAAGCAGGACAGCACAAAGAGGGAACGGAAAACCAGTTCTTTGTGAGGGACAAAATATTATATAGGAGGAAAAGAGAGATGGAAAAGCTAGTTGTTCCAAAAAGTCTGAGAACTGAGGTTTTAAAACTTGGGCACTCAGAGCCATGGGCGGGCCATATGGGAAATGCAAAGACGTTAAGTCGCATCTCTAGCAGATTTTACTGGCCAGGACAGCACTTAGACATTTTAAGTTACTGTAAGTCATGTCCAGAGTGTCAGTTAACTACCCCAGTCAAAAAGTCAGACAGAGCACCCCTCATAAATTTACCCATAATAGAGGAACCATTCTCGCGTATAGCGATGGACATAGTGGGTCCCCTCCCGCGCAGTAGGACGGGCAATAGATATATCTTGGTCATCTGTGATTATGCAACTAGGTACCCAGAAGCCTTCGCCCTCAAAAAGGTTAAAACACGACAGTTGGTAAATGCCTTGACTCAGTTTATCTCCAGGGTAGGCATTCCTAGAGAAATTTTAACAGATCAGGGCACTAATTTTACCTCAAAACAGATGAAAGATGTTTTTAACCTGCTAGGCATAAAAGGCATCAGAACCACCCCGTACCACCCTCAGACAGATGGCCTGGTAGAGCGCTTTAACAAGAGCCTGAAAGCGCTACTACGCCGGTTTGTGTCTGACACAGGGTCAGATTGGGACATATGGCTACCCTACATCCTGTTCGCTTACCGTGAAGTGCCCCAAGCATCCACAGGATTTTCACCATTCCAGATGATATTCGGGAGAGAGGTGAGAGGCCCATTAGATGTATTGAAAGAAGCATGGGAAGGCCAGGACACTACAAGTCAACTAAATGCTCTTTCACATGTGATGAAGATGAGGGAAAAGATGGCGAGTGTGACAGAGATGGTCAGAGAGAACCTGGAGCAAGCACAGCAGCACCAGAAGTGCTGGTACGACAAAGCGTCTAGGCCCAGAACATTGAAGCCGGGAGAGAAGGTGTTGGTGTTACTACCGACATCAGAAACGAGCCTGCTTGCAAAATGGCATGGCCCATATGAGGTGTTACGACAAGTGAACCAGACCACATATGAACTGTCACGCCCAGACTGCAGGAAAACAAAGCAGTCTTTCCACATCAACATGCTCCGGCAGTGGAGAGAACGGGAACAAGAGACTGCAGAGCATTTATGGGTAAGGGCAACAGGAGAAGAGGAGGAGTGTGTGGAGCAATACTTTCCATCAGGCACCAAACACTCGGGAACAACACTGGACTTAAACCACTTGACACCAATGCAGTGCAAAGAATTACAGGCCATCATTCCCAAAGACATCTTCAGGGAGGAGCCTGGGAGAACAAAGGCAATACAGCACAACATTAAGTTGTTGAAGGGAGACCCAATCAGGCAAAGCAACTGCAGGGTCCCAGCACGGTTGATACCCAATTTCAAGGAGGAGGTGGAGAAAATGCTGGAGATGGGCATCATAGAACCCTCCAAAAGCCAGTGGTGCAGCCCAGTCGTCCTTGTACCAAAGAAAGATGGGGAATTAAGATTTTGTGTAGACTTTTCAAAACTCAACTCTGTATCAGCATTCGACCCATACCCAATGCCTAGAGCAGATGAGCTCATAGAGAGGCTTGGGAAAGCTAAGTTTCTGTCTACGTTGGACTTGTGTAAAGGCTACTGGCAGGTCCCATTGACAACAGCAGCTAAAGAGCTCACAGCGTTCCGTGCCCCTAACGGCTTATACCACTTCATAACAATGCCGTTCGGTTTGCATGGGGCCGCCGCAACCTTCCAGCGCCTAATGGATGAAGTATTGAAAGGAACAGAGGAGTTCGCAGCAGCTTACCTGGATGACGTGGTGGTCTACAGTGAGACTTGGCAAGATCACCTAAAGCATGTAGAAGCTGTGTTGAAGAGGATCCATGATGCAGGATTGACAGCTAATCCATCAAAGTGTCACCTAGCAAAAGAGACTGTGTCTTACCTCGGTTACGTACTTGGAGGTGGAGTCATCAGGCCACAGGTCGATAAAGTCGACGCCATAAAAACATGCCCAGCACCGACAACTAAGAGGAGGGTCAGGTCCTTCTTGGGACTTGTAGGATGGTATCGACGGTTCATTCCTGACTTTGCAGAACGTGCGGCACCACTTACAGAATTGACCAAAAAGGACAAACCACAGAGAGTGAAATGGACAGAGGAGTGTGAAAAGGCTTTCAGAGGTTTGAGAGACTGTTTATGTTCAGAACCGGTCCTGCAGAGCCCAGATTTCAGCAGACCCTTTACAGTCCAGACGGATGCATCAGACAATGGACTGGGGGCGGTGTTGCTCCAGGGTAAGGAGGGCGAGCTGATGCCAGTTCTGTACATCAGCCGAAAGCTGTTTCCTCGGGAGCGGAACTACTCCACCGTGGAAAAAGAGGCACTAGCGGTGAAATGGGCCCTGGACTCTTTAAAATATTACCTGATGGGCAATGACTTTGTGTTGGAGACAGACCATCGTGCGCTGCAATGGATGCGCCAGATGAAAGACTCTAATGCTCGCATCACAAGGTGGTACCTGTCACTCCAACCATTCAAGTTTCAGGTCCGGTACAAAAAAGGGACACAGAATGTCACAGCAGACTTTTTATCCCGTCACAACGACTTGTGACTGCGATAAGGAGGGGGATGTGTGATGTGGTGACCAGCGTACCCCATCACCAACTTGTAAGGTGGTCCTAAGGGACTATAGAGAGACAATAATGTGCAATTTAGAAATGTACAAATGAATATACGGACCGGAGATCTGGTGGGGTCGACGGGTAGTGGAAGAGTGCCGGCTGGAGCAGGGGTCCCTTTTCTCTGGGCCAGGAGGATCCACTGGTTCGAGAGGGAAGGGGGGTTCATGCTTTGTGTGTTGCAGGTCCTGTAAGAAATGGATGTATTAAAGTGTTGCTGGGGATGTACACCCCTAGGACGGTACAATGGTTTGGCCTGGGCGGGGCCTAGGGTATAAGACATGGGAGAGTAGATTCAGGGCCCGGACGGACGGGATATAACGACTAGCAGACTGGGTCGTAGAAGTAATAGCCTTGCGGCTGACTTCATTTTTTCGGTTTTGAGTATAGTGAAAACCAACAAATGTGAATAGTGTACACATTTATACCTTCGTTTAATTTTGTGTTGTGTTGTACAGTGTTTTGTTTACCTTTTTCACGTCGCACAATAAATCACCTTCTGGGAATATATACATTGGAGTCCTTCCTGAGGTTCGCCAACCCACACTCTTAGGCCAACCGCTCAGACACGCGTAAAACCGAAAACCTCAACAAAAGAGGTAGCAACAACGTCACATTGTTAATTTAAGTTAACTTAAAACCTCAGTTCTGGGTGTGTCATTCAGGTGTATGTTGGCAGCAAAAATCTGCAACAAAAGTTTTTCATTTCTTCACCCTTATATAGTAAGGGTCTATAGAAAACGAAACAACCAAGTAACCAACAAATAATGAATCTGGACTTGTTGAACAGTATTATAAAGCACGCTGTACACATTATTTTTCTGGTTCTGCTATTGTGATACCATAATAACAGAGAGGACCAGTGGACCCTCACGTCTTCTCTGTGACCTTGGCTGACTCCTCTCCTTCTACTGGGCACCTTTCCCCACATCTGGACACCACAAGTGATGGAGTCACCATTTTTACTGGCCAGCAGTGGAGATCCATCAGCTCTCCACAGGGAGCTCAGAGAGAGCTCAGACACACTTCAATTTTAGGGCTGTAACACTTGTGATCAGGGGTGGATCTACGGGCGGGCCTGGGTGGGCCAGGCCCACCCTGATTGGCAGCTGGGCCCGCCTAATCACAAGCTCAAAATACAGTTTTCCGTATGAAAATTAATGAAAATAAACTATAATTGCTGCAGGATGGCGCCTAGCGCACGAGTCATTTAATGACCATACACCCCGCCTACCCCCCGAACAACTTTCGTTCGCCACCCCCCCCCCCCCCCCCCCCCCCCCTCAACAAATTACATTCGCCAAACCACCCCCCCCACCCCCCGTCAACAACTTTCGTTCGTGCTTGTCCACCCCAATTACACTTTGGCCCGCCCAAAAACTGCCAGCTGCATCCGCCACTGCTTGTGATTAATTAATGAATATAAACAGCACCATTAGATTGGCTTGGCTGTGCTATATATTCATTTACAAATCAAGTGCTCTTATCGCTTTAGTGTACTTATTCAGTGTATCCTTTGTAAGCATGGAGGACAATCTCTTTACATTCTAGCACTTTTATTATTATATACAATATATATATATATATATATATATATATATATATATATATATATATACACACATTATCATGCGGAAATATCCAAGTCCCAAACGTTTGTAATATAAACATTGGCTGTGAGGCCAGGGGGGTATTCCAAGAAGCGGGTTAAGCGAGAAAACCGGGTAAGTTAACTCAGAATTCATGGAAACTCGAGGTTTTCCGTTCCAGAAACCAAGCTTAAAGAGAACCTGAGTCAGTTACTATAGCAACTTATGCTCTGAAGCTAACCTGCTCGCTGGCAGGTTAACTTGGACCTGAACCAGTTACAAACAGGGGCGGACTGGCATACATTGCTACCGGGGATTTCCCCGGTGGGCCGGTGGGCCGCCGGTGGTTTAACCCAGCCCGTGGAGGAGCCACTGCCGCGCACTGCGGCCCCCGGCCCGTAGTCACGCTGCTGTTTAATGGTGCCTATTACCTTCCCCGCTCCAGTCAGACTAACCTGCTCAGCGCGGCCGCGGACTGAGCCTGTAAACACATGAACGAGTTGGACAGCGGCCGCGGACTGGGCCAGCTGATGCGGGCTGACGGTATGCAGCGGAGATCAGAAAAAAATCCAACTTGTCCCAGAAAATCCAGGCCGGACTACGAAAACATACAGCAGTTTAAATGGTAGATAACATGCTATTGAAATTCTTAGATTAAAACTAACCACCACAAATAGGTAAGAGGAAGAAATACCCACGTTAGAGTTGTAGGTTGTTCTTTAGGATGCACTTTGTGTAAAACAACTTGTTTGGTGGTCTTATGATGGACTATTTAAAAGCCACTATGTGGCTTTGTAATCATAATATTGCTGGAATTAATATTGTCCATATGACAATAAACGCCATCATATACACTATGTGCCATGTATAGATTCATATACAGTATATATACACACACTACATTCATATACAGTATATATATACATACACACACACACACATATATATATATATATATATATATATATATATATATATATATATATATATATATATATATATATATATATATACATATACATACATATATATACATATACATATATATATATATATATACATATATATATACATATACATATATACATATACATATATACATATACATATATTATGTGTGTGTGTATATATATATATATATAGTGGGCCAGTCTGTCAGGAACTCCCGGGCCACTTTTTCTCCCCAGTCCGCCCCTGGTTACCCAGTCCGCCCCTGGTTACAAACATGTCATCATGACGTGTCCTTTCCTCGAGGATCATATGGATATTGAAGCTCAGTTTATTCGCCGAGCTCTTCGTCGGGAACGCCTTAAAAAACCCGAATAGACATAGGCCTACTATCATTTTCGGATTATTTTTTAATGAACGTTATCGTTTCTGTCACCATACTTTCTTGCTACCGGTTGAGAAAGTTTGCGTATGTGATCACGTGACTGACCGGCTTCCTTTGATTGGTCACTCACAGTGTTGCCAGGTTCGCGGTTTTCACGCCAAATTGGGCTTGTTTGAAACTCCTTCCGCAGGTAAAAATTCTGGGGTCACGGGGTGCGGTTTTTTGGGCTACTTTTGAGTTGGGCCACCGCGGGAGTTACAAGTCAACACTAAGAATCGATGGCGATATAATACTTAATTTGTCTCCATTTTAACACTGCTTCCCCGGTCGTCAATTTACACCCCCCCCCCCCTCAACAACTTACACTCGCCCGCCCCCCCCCCCCCCCCCCCCCCCCGTTCATATTAAAACTACTCTTACAAGTACATTTTGTCTTGAGTAAATGTAACGGCGTAAATGTAACGCGTTCCTACCATTGACTGTATATATAATGGATGGTACGTCACCGTTGACTCCCATTGTGAGTTTTTGAAGCCACCAAGATGGCCGCACGGACGCTGCCATCTTGAAAATTGGAGACAGAGCATGCGCATTAGAACCGGTAGGCAGGACAGTATCTCCGCTAGAGACCGTATCTCCGCCCCGACATTCGTTAGGATACGCCTACCAGTATAGACGCTTTTGACGTTTTACAAAATAAACAAAGGTAAAAGGTTTTAATATTGCTGTCGAGAGTTTTGCTGTCGAGAGTTTCGCGTTCACGTTTGAGCGTCTGGTATTAGATGTCAACCAACGCAGCTATTAACTGTCAATCACCTTATCGCCACACCCCTTTAAGTAACACTTAATAACTTCTATAAAATCTGTTTATCGTATAGAAAAACACCGGGAGAGCTACTAACGCAATGGGGTCTTATAGAATTGACAAAATATAATTGCTCAAAAAACTTATTTTACGTGTAATAAAAATTCAAAGTTTCTCGTCCGGCCCGTTCACTAACATGGGAATGGGCGGGGTTAAAAGTTGTACTGCAGCCAGCCACTAGAGGGCAGCTGACACACGGAGGCTTCACTTTTCACTCGCGTCGTCCAGTCCACTTATATTCACCGTATTTCGCCACGCCCACTTTCAAGTGTATGTTTCTTCCGCCTTTGTGTTAGAACTTCCGGTCAGCTATTTTTGCATTAGTGTACACTACTACATTTTAATGATTTTTTTCATAAAATATGCATTCTTGTCTATTTACTTCTTTACTTCCTAAAATTACAAAATGAATGCAAGGAAAAGATGTGGCCACTGATTATAAAATAGTTACTTATCTGATCACAAGCACGCGACACCGTTTGCTTCATCGGAGCTTCATAACCGAGCCATGTCTCGGCATAAGGATGATCTGGTGTTGGTTTCCCCTCCACAAAATGATAAGAGCAGACGTATGGACGTTTGGGTGGATATTTTTAATTTAGCGCCTTCAGCCTTATACGCAGGTCCTCTTCTTTGGAAGCCCGGTTACCTCATCAGCTCTGAGGGAGACACACTGCTACACCTTCGTGGTGCGCGGTGTGTTTACAAGCAGCGAGCCGCTAACACTTTTAAAACCGGCGTAGTGGAAAACGGGAGACTAGCGGCATGAAGTGTCTGTGCTGTTGTGATTGTACTTTGAGTCTCGTTGGTGAGACGCTTCTGTCACACGTTTTGGAATAAACCACATACGAGGTGCAGCAAAGGCACCGCAGACGACTAAGGGAGCTTCAAAACTACTGACACTGTCTGTTCTCTTCTTCCTAAAGATGAGCGCAGGTCAGTGGCGTTGTAACGAGTGTTAATAACGAAGTTTATACACTTTTCACATAGAAAACAACAGTTGCGTACATAACAGAGCTCGTAGTGTGCTCCAAACGTGACAAAGTCCTGAAGCATATCACGCCATATGTTTATATCAAAGTTAAGTTTGTGCTTGTTTTTTTTTTACTTAATTTGTGTCCATTTTACATCCGCCCCGCTAATAATTTACACTCCCCCCCCCTACACTTGGCCACCTCTGCTCTAACTGAACATATTATGCTAGTCATATTGTGTTTGTTGTCGTTTTGCTTGTAATCGGTATCAGCGTATACGTAGCACCGGAAGTTCGAACACAGTCAACCAATATGGCCCCGCCCGGCGTTGTCAGGAAAATAGCGTGAATATACACATGGGCGCAGATGGAAACTCTGAAGTGAGGGGGACCAATATTAATCTGGGGGGGACACGAAATCTAGATGCTAGATTCCGGATGGGGTCAATATAAATCTGGGGGGGACATGTCCCCCCCGTCCCCAGTGCCATCTGCGCCCCTGTATATACAGTCAATGGTTCCTACCCACCTCTGCTGATAAAGTCAAAGAGTGGTTCCTTGCCTTCAGCTCCCTCTCGTACACCAAGCACTCGAAGGTTCTTTCTCCTTCCTCGATTTTCCAGATCTTCAGTTTTAAGCTCGAGAGATGCAATTTGTTTAACCGCCGCATTTAATTTAGTATTCGCGTTTTCGAGCGCGTCTTCGACTTCACTCACTCGGTGCTCTACCTCGTTAATACGTGCAGTAACAGTAACATCTTCCTTTATTTCAGTTATGGACTCTCCAGTATGGACATCGAGTTTGTTATGTCGGTTAGTCGGCTAGTTATGTTGTCCAATTTTACCCCGAGGTCAGCACGGAGTAGTTTCAGTTCGTTTAGAACTTCGGTGTCATGCGCCATGTGGTCTTTGCTAACATCAGCTTCCTTGCCAGCTGAGAGGTTCGTCGAGGTCGTTTTCGGCGTATTTCCGAGAGTTCGCGTAAAAATATCACAATGTTTATTTACAGGGGCCTTTGACATACCTATGTCTAAATAGTTAGTTATGGTTATTCTGTGTTTTTCTCTATAAATGTGCACGGTTTTACGGAGTTCCCTCACTAAGCCGCTCCTTCCGCCCTCTTCCGGTCCCCTCGAATACTAATATATATATAAATAAGGAAGATAGAAGTGAAAAGTTTCTCTTTATCTTCTTTTTTACTTGTATGATAAATAACCTGTTTTTGCATGTGGATTTATTAACTTGAGAAGGGACTTCTACAGGGTTGCCAACTCTCACGCATTAAGCGTGAGACACACGCATTTGACCGTTTTCACACGCTCTCACGCCACACTTCCGATATCTCACGCCGAAAAAAATATACAGTTTATTTACCTCAGATCCACATATATCAGTCCCCCCAGGATTTCGCGGGCCTTTTTTGTGATTGTTGCGGGCTAAAATGTTTGATGTTGCGGGTGTTTTTCAAAAAAATTGCGATGGAAGTTGCGGTGTGTTTTTGCTTTTTTGTGAGTACGCGATGGAAGTTGCGGTGTGTTTTTGCTTTTTTGTGAGTACATTACAATAGGGAGTAAATGTTGTATGGTTTCCTCTATTTAGTAGTCCATTTTAATTATCTATTTACCTATTTATTCAGGGTTGCCAACTTTTCAAGATCGCTTGAAGTGAGATTTGAAACTTTTGGGGGGGGGGGGGGGCGAACGTAAGTTGTTACCCGGGCGGCCTGTAAAATGGACACAAATTAAGTATTATATCGACATCGATCGCCAGTGGTTGGCGCCAGAGCGAACTAGTAACTCATAGATATGGATCAGAGATAAATAAATTTTATCTCTGACTTTAAACTTTATCTCAGTTCAAAGTTTAAACTTATAAACTTTATCTCAGACCCTCGCCGCTTGCGTGCGCTGCAGTGACTTCGCGGGCTACCGTTGCATTGTGGGGAATGTAGTGTTTGTGGGTGCAAAACACCATCGGGCGCCTGTGGCCTGCGGGCCGGTTCTAATAGTAATTAAATATCATCCAGGGGGCCATAGATAATCAATTCGCGGGTCGGATCTGGACAGGTTATCCCCGTTTTCATGTAGTGTACCGGGATACTGCTTTTCCCGATCTTTTTGCCGTTATTTTCGTCGCTCATGCTGCTTTCAGTCTGCTCCTCTTGAACGTATATACGGAGGTAAGGCGGGAGTTTGTCGACGTCACATCAAGACGACATCAGTGATTGGTCAAATTTGCGGGAAAGTTGCGGTGATTGGCTGAAGTTGCAACACCGCCCTGAATTCGCGGGGTTTGCTTGAAGTTGCGTTGAAGTTGCAAATCGCAACATCGCAACTTTCTGGAGGGTCTGATATACGATTCAATACGTTACTAGTTCGCTAGCTCTGGCGCCATCCACCGGTGTTCTGTCGATTTTTCCTACCCATCGAAAATTCATACCAAGGCTTACTGCGCATGCGCAAGTCGCTTTTACGTCACTATTTTGGTGGCCGCCTACTACACCCATCGATTTTTCCTGCCTGCTAGCGAATTTCAACAGTGCAGTACTATTTAGTCCTTTCAATAGTGCAGTAAGTTAATTTCTTGTTTATAATTTCTTCTTTGTTTGTAGTTGCAATGTTTTCAACTGTGCATTAAGTTAACTAGTTGATTAAAATGTTTTAAACAGCGCCGTTTTACTATCTGTTATTACCTATAGGGACTTGGATATTTCCGCATGATAATGATTGAGCCGTGTAGTGTATTATTATTAATAATACACTAATACGCAAAATAAAACTTTTATTTTAAAGCTCATCCTACTTTTTAAACGTTGATTTGCACTACATTACAACGTTTCCATAAGGTAAACAAACTACAGAGATACGTCTACAATGCTACTTTTTAAACGCTGATTTGCGCTACATTACAACGTTTCCATAAGGTAAACAAACTACAGAGATACGTCTACAAATACGCGATGCCAACGGACACGGTATGAAAATTCGACAAGGTAGGAAAATTCGACAGACTAGTCTATAAATACTCGCTGCCAGCTGATACGGTAGGAAAATTCGACAAAGTAGGAAAATCCGACAGAACACCGGCGATATAACACTGAATCTGTGTCCATTTTACGTTCGCCACCCCCCCCCCCCCCCCCCCCCCCCGCTCAACAACCCTGCTTCTAATTAATTAAGCAAGAGGCTAAGTGTGACTAATGCTGTCATTCTGAATGGTGATAATACTGTATTATACATCTGTATTACTAGATGTTTGAGGTCCATTCAAGAAAAGGAAGAAAACACAGTGCACAACAGTATGAAATTCAGTTCTTCAGTTTCTCCCACATATATGAAAAGAGGAACTTTGGAAAGAGCATGTAGATGGGAGAGACCCCGTTTATTCACTGGATGTTCCAAACAACTGAAGGAAATACAACACATTAACATGAAATGAAAGGAACACGATGAAATGGAGAGATTATACCACATTGTAAGATTGTACCATTGTATGCCTGTTCAATATTTAATCTTTCCTGGATTAAACACCAGTTTCTGCAGAACAACCATTTATCAAAATGAGCTCAGTGGAAGAAGAAGGAGGGCAGTAGAGGTCCCAGCATGAGGAGGAAGCTCAGATTAACCATGTTTCCACTGTTACACAGGTTCCCCACACAGCAGCTCACATTTAAAGTGCTCATGGACTGCTGAGGAAATGTAATCCCATCACAGAAGCTTTTGGTTGCACATCCCTTCATAGTAATGTTTGGAGCTTCTACATAAATTGGGGGGGGGGGGGGGGGGGGGGGGGATGGGGGGAGTGAAAAATGACTGTGGGATTATAACAAATACAACATAAGATTGTGCAGGTAGAATGGATTTCTACTCAGAATTGTCCACATACCCTTATTTCTAAGTGGTTTTTTTTGTGGGGTGGGTAATGTACAGTACAGTATTGTAATTTTCTCACCTAGGTTCTAATGTTGGTTTACAGTTGACCCCTCATTTATAGGATCATTACATGATTTACTATATTCTGTTCTTTTGGAAAATATAAATTAATTTTATGCTGACAAATCAACACAACACAGATTAATCACTAAAGACCAGAAAAGACCATTAGTAGGAGCACAATAGTACTTCAATAGATGGTTTACTGTTCATTCATAAATTAATTATCATATGACCTGGGTGTTTTCTGATCTGTTTCATAGTCATTAACTGTGTCTAACTTGCCTACTCTGTTTCATATTCATTTGCTATTCTGTAAAATCTGTTTACTGTGTTTGAGTTATTTACCGTACTGTGTCTAATGTGTCTACTCTGTGTTTCATAGTAATTTCAGAGAGAAATAAATATTTGCACCAGGCATTATTCAGACACACAAAAAAGGCCAAAAGTGTCATCGCAGGCAAAACCGTGTTCTCCCGATTGGCTTTTGAACGAGAGATGTAATGTCAACAATCTCTGATCTACTGTAACATCTCAATTCTTAGAACTGATCAGATTTGCTTAAAGAAGCTTTCTGTGTGTTAGAATGTTCTTGATCTAAAGGTCTAACGTAGCATTAAATATTTGGAGAACATAAAAATACGTTTTCACCTGATATGCTGATACATTGATTTTCATCCCCCTCACATGTGATAGTTCCTGAGCAGGTGTCACCATCACAGGTGTAGCAGTATTTCCCATTGGGAGGTTGATCTGCAACACAAGTTCAACATTTAGGTCAACACATTTTGACAAGTCATAATTTACAAAATCATATTTATTAAATCCATAATCAAAATGCTTTTATAAAATTAGCAGCAAATGATTTTGAAACTTTTAAAAACTTTTCAAAGTAAAAGCACATTAAGAATTTATTACTGACTTTAGTTTTATATACCTAGGTTGTCTACAGCACACATCATCAATGACAATTTTTCACTATAGATTCAATTTGGAAATGTCACGGTCACAGCCCCGGACCCTTCCCTGTGGGCGTGTCATTATGTCGTCTGCGTGCTGTTATGTCCATATTAGTAGTTCCGTGGGTGTGGGTTGTTTGTGAGCGTGTTCGTAGTCTCACCTGTGCCTTGTCTCGAGATCACGAGGGTCTGTGTTAATCACCTATTTAATGTGCGCTCGCGCAGTGTCTTGTGCTCGTCTTTGTCTAAAGTTCCGTGCCAGTGTGAGTGTATGTTGTGCTCGCTCTACGCTCGGCGCTTACACGTCTGTTTCGTCCAATAAAACGTTCTATGTTGCACCTTGCGACGCTCGTCGTGCCTCCTTCCTACGAGCGTCACAGAAAGACGAGCCTACAAGATGCCGGGATACGCTCCCCGGGCAAAGAAGGGAAAGAAGAAAAGCAAGCGTCGCCATTCATCTCACCCTGCATATGCCCGAGAGGAGTTGCTGGTGGAAGGGACCTTCCCCCCGGCAGACCTGGAGGAGACTGGGCCGTTCTATGTGAGCACAGCTGCGTGGACATTTGCCCCCCCCGAGGTTGAGTTTGGGAGCGAGGAGTCCGAGGAGGAGGAGAGTCCTCTTCCTTCCGAAGATTCCGAGGAGGAGACGGAGAGAGGTGCCAGCTCTGCTCCGTTCAAGCACTCCGCTCCCCTCGTGACCGAGGAAGCCAGCCCTCTGCCCTCTGTAAGTGCCGAATCAGGCACGCACTACGGAGAGGGCGAGGGTGAAGACGTCAGTCCCCCTCCCTCCGTTTACTCGGCGCCCACCGTGTATTACGGAGGAGAGGATCCAGACGTCAGTCCCCCCTCCCTCCGTTTACTCGGCGCCCACCGTGTATTACGGGAGGAGAGGATCCAGACGTCAGTCCTCCCCCGTCCGTCTACTCGGAGTCCACCAGAGAGGACAGCGAGGGAGAACAAGACGTCAGCCCTCCGCCGTCCGTGTGTGCGCCACTCGCCGAATCCAACAGCGAGGGCGAGGAGGTGTCTAGCTCTTCCCCCTCTGTGCGGTCAGAAATGACCGTGCGTACAGGGAAGGGGAGGAGACCGGAGGGCGAGGCGCGTTCGGGCTCTGAGGCGAGCTGGATGGACTGCTCGCCTTACGTCTCCGTGGAAGAGGCAATGTCAAGGAGCCCAGGAGCCTCGGAGGAGGAGGAGGGGATGGAGACGTCAGAGGGCGAAGAGGTGCTACCCCGGCGAGCGCAAGAGACACGAGGCCCGGGGGTGTGTTTCGGGTTGCCCCCCGAGACACCTCGTACCCCGGCCAGTGAGCGGCGTCAGGCAAAAACCCCGCCAGCGCCCAGGAAGAAGCCTGAAGCGCCCAAAGCCAAGCCAGCGGGTGCGCGGTTGCCTGGAGCGCCAAGCAGCGCTGCGCGCGCGGGAGGACCGGTCCCGCAGAAGGAAGGGAACCCGCCTCTGGTTCCGCCTGCAGCCCTGGGAGGGTTCGCGCCGCTGGCCGCGCTCTTGCAAGCGGGGAGCGCGATCTCCTGGCTGCCCATGCCTGTGTGTTTGTCAGTCCCCTTGTTTATCCCTAATTTCCTTTTCCCTCTTGTGCCCCTTGTGTTTCATGTTCCTGTATGTGTGTTCGTCCACGTGCCCGTGTTTAATGTATTTTCCCCTGTCTTCCCAGGGAGGGTGTTCTAGAGCTGTTCGTGGCGGTTCCCACCATCGGGGGAGACGGCTCTCGGAGGCTCGTGAACCCGGCGGCACCGGACCTGCCCGTTGGTGTTGGTTCGGGGCTTTCCAGCTGCGCGGGACGCTCCGGGAGTAGCGAGCCCCTGGTGGAGGGTTCTGTCACGGTCACAGCCCCGGACCCTTCCCTGTGGGCGTGTCATTATGTCGTCTTCGTGCTGTTATGTCCATATTAGTAGTTCCGTGGGTGTGGGTTGTTTGTGAGCGTGTTCGTAGTCTCACCTGTGCCTTGTCTCGAGATCACGAGGGTCTGTGTTAATCACCTATTTAATGTGCGCTCGCGCAGTGTCTTGTGCTCGTCTTTGTCTAAAGTTCCGTGCCAGTGTGAGTGTGTGTTGTGCTCGCTCTACGCTCGGCGCTTACACGTCTGTTTCGTCCAATAAAACGTTCTATGTTGCACCTTGCGACGCTCGTCGTGCCTCCTTCCTACGAGCGTCACAGGAAATGATAAATACTAAATTACATGGTCAATCTTCCTGCTTCTTCAAAATGTTTTACCAGGCACTGTTTGGTTAATACTGTTAATAATTTTCTTGGTTTTACCTGCCACTGTTTGATTAATACTGTTAATAATGTTCTTGGTTTTACCTGGAACTGTTTGGTTGTTGCAGAAATCAGTGTTGCAGCATTTAGAAGTTATTTTCAGATGTCCCAGGTTAAAACTCCCACACTCAGCAGAAGAGTTTGCACAAAGCTTAATTTGCAAACCCTCCGGTGGTGTATCACCTAGAGAAAACCAAAATGCAGATGTGTATTGTGAATATTATGAATACTTTTCATATATACAGTGCTGTGAGAAATTGTTTCTGAATTAGTTTCAAACGCTAAAGGACATTACATCTTGTTAATACCAGGCAGGGTCATAACAAGATGTAATGTAATTTAGTGTGTGAAATGTACAAATGCAGGGTCATAACAATCTGAAATCCAGACCTAATATGCATAAAAGGGGCTCTGTGTTAAATATTTTATAAATATATTAAGAAACGTTATTAAACATCCAATGACCCTGTGTGAAAAAGCATGAATAGCTGGTTAATGCTGGTTTAATATTGTTTTTGGAGTTTCTTTGTTTTGTTTTATCTGTGATGTTGTTCACACTCTGTCCTGGGTGTTGTACTCTATCCCCTCCCTGCTTGAGAATATACTGTGTGCAGTAGACTGGATGTAAAAGGTTTTGTCTATGTTAATTGTAGTGCTATCTTGGGTATATTTAAAAGTACTATATAAATTTGACCATTCGTTAACTCTTACTGAAAGTTCAGAAGTACACTGACTTAAAAATCTCGCAAAAGTACTTTTTTGTTTGTTTGTTTATCCATTTATTTTTCCCATCCATGTTCCCTTTGTGGCAAAGTGAAAAGCTAAAGCGTCCCATATGTTATAGCTTAATATCTGAATAAGTCTGTCCTGTCACGGTACGGCTGGCCCCCTACTGATCGCCCCCATATACAGCGGCAGTTGTCTTGTTGTTGCGTTGTGTTCGTCCCCCTGTGTTCGAATGATCCGCCTCACCTGACGGTTGGTTGTTTGTCTATATATGTCTTGTCTTTGTACCAGTTGACTGTTGGTCATTGTATCCTTAATTTGGATCTTGTCACAGGTTTTTGGTTTGCACACTTTCTACATTAAAACCTCCTTTTTCCCCTGAGACTTGGCGAGATCGCTTCCATTTTATTTCACACTCCCTGCCAGTCACATGTCCAAAGTGACATGAAGGCATGAGTTGGTGTAGTCCTGAATTGGTGTAGCTACAAACAGTTCTTCCTTAGCTAGACTGGTCATAGATATACAATTAGTACTATAATGTGGTGCCTTAGACAATAGACTCCTCTTGATATGTTACTTACCTCCTTTCATAGTAAATATCATGTGGACACTGGCACAGTCACCAACACAGTCTGTTTGTGGGCATGTTTCCAGTGTTTGCTCTGATATACACTGATAACATTTCAGTGCCAATGCTTGTTGAAAAGAGTGCACTGTTAAAAGTTCTGTAAGGTTTTATTTATTTATTTAGTACAGAAGCATGTAAATTACAATCAATTAAAAAATCAATTAATTTGTTCAGCAGCAGTTCTTTAATGGCAAATTCAGAAAAGAGAATTAGAATTAAATTACTATTACTAATTAAATTATAATTAAATACTAAATGCACTGCAATTCCAGTTAAGTCCATATTTTAAAACATTACACATTACCTTTGTAGCAAAACAAGCAGGTGAGTATCAGTGTGAGCTGCAGACCCATCGTTGGTCATCTGGTTACTGGTCTTGAGACAGAGGGAGTAGACTGGTTTAATATGAACATGATCAATGTGGGCGTGGCCTCCAGGGGGCTGGGATGGTACAGTTTCATTTTGACAAAATCACCTTCAACACTCCCTTCCTTTCTTTTGAAATGAATCAAAAATTGTCATCAGGTTCATTTTAATCTAGTTATTATTTCTTGAGTCTTTCAAGAAATCATTTTTGTAAAAAAAAATACATTACACATGGTCACTGATCAGATCAGATGTTTTTGTTCAAACAGAAGACCAATTTTATGCCGGAATAATTTTCACATCTTAATGCAATCTTTAAAAATCCCAAAAACTGAATCAGGTGTATTGGACCAATTAGGGTGTCACATCTGGCTCTACCCCCCAACTGTTAGTTTTGCTTCAACGTTTCATAGCTCCACCTTTGCCTGTCTTTGTTTTGGTTTCGGTCTGTTCACACCCTGATCATTGGTTGCAGCTGTCCCATTTCTTTGGTTCATTAAGTTTAGTATATAGATCCTGTTTCACTAGTCTTCTGTTGCTTAGTGCAACATAGTGGTGTTTGCTCTTATTCTTTGCTCTTGTGATTTTATGCTCTATTTCCTGTTCTGTTGATCTGTTAAAACTCCTCAGAGGCACTAGCGCACACACTTGCTCTGATGTAAAATGGAAAACTATCCAATATTTATACTTGTTGCATCAATCAGACTAATGTTACCCACACCCTGGCTACAAATCAGACTAATGCTGTCCACAGACTAGCTACAAATGAGACTAATGTTGCTGTTGCCGGATGACCGCTGGAGGAACTGAGACAGAAGCCATCATGGAAATTTACACACCATAGTTGTTTATTTGTCTCCCAGGTTTCCAAAGTCTGGGGTTTACTGCCCCCCCATATCATATCAAATCCAAATAAACTATATAAACTTATTTACTAAATAAACAATCCAACATAAAGCAAACATACCAGAACTTCTTTCATGAAAATCTTCATTACTCCCTGAATCAGCACACAAATATATTAAAATATAAACTCAATCTCCAAAGAACCCCCCCCCCCCCCCCCCCCCCCCACTGGTCTGTTCCAATTAGTAATTACAAACAAATCAGTGTCAGTACAGTGAAACACAAATGAAGTATGCAGGAATATTTTGTGGGATTGTATCTCAATAATGCATGCTTTAATTATGCCCGACAGTTTCGCAGAGACATGATCAAAGCCGTTCCTCTGGTGAGACTGGTTTACAAGGTTTTTGTTTCCATCATAATTTTTGGTGTGCCGTATAGGTGTTGCAATGCTGATTACAGAAATGGCATTGAAATCGTCCCATCACGTAGGGTTTTTGAGAAATGGCATGGGACTGTCTGATCATGGGACTGTCTGATCATGGGTCTGTCTGATGTTTGGGCATGCTCCAGCACACATGACCTCAGCTATAGTAGTTGCCATGACAGCATAGCCTAATTCCAGCACTAATAAGTCCTACATCATAGTATCAATGTTTTTCATTCAACAATATATTAAAACTAATTAATTTAAAGTAATGAATTAATTAATACTACTAATCCATACCTGATGGACATGCAGTTCACATAAAAGCAACATGACAATTTGCAAATTCTAGTGATTCACGTTCAATACTAGTATAACTGGAATATACTTTGTGTGATGATTTCAAAATAGTTACACTTTTACTGGGTCTACAGTGGTTTACATCAAATACTGTGTCGAGCCAGAGACACATTATATGAGAACAAACTGGCTATCCTGCAAGAAATTGGTTCTAGAACAGAAGACAATGCGACCCATTGGTGTATCCAAAGAAGATATTTCTCCCGCCACTGCACATCAAACTTGACTTAATGAGAAAACTTAGTAAAGGCAATGAACAAGGAAGGCATTTGCCTACTTACACTAAATCAGTGGTTCCCAAAGTGGGGGGCGCGGAGCTATTGCAGGGGGGCGCGGAGCTTGAAAGTAAAACGTGCACATGTGTCAATATTAGGGATGCACCGTTTTCGGAGTTAGTTCAACCTTAATACTCGTGCTGGTGGTATTCCAATTTGCTGGTTGACCAAAATAAACCTGGGCTCCAGCAATACTTCACTGTTCATACATGAACTGGTGAGTTGTCCAACGCTCATTTAATGCGTTACTTACAGAAATAAATTAAAGAGTAGTGGTCTGACTCAGTCTACGGCAGAAAGCTAAAAAAACAATATTCCATACGCGCGCTCAACTCGCTCCCTTAAAGAGACAGTACACATATTTCTGGCCGTTACATGCTTTGTGCTCTGCGTGATGTCTGCGCTTGCAAACTAGCCGCATATGTATTGCTGTTTCTCTTATTTCATCTCCTTATTTATTTTAAATTATATTTAGAATTCTTGAACCATTTAAAAGGTTTCTTGCAGTTTATTTTTTTCATGTTTGACCAAAGTTGTGAACCTACTGTTTTTGTAAGTTTTCAACACATCCCTAGTCAATATGAAGGGGGGGGGGGGGGGTTGTAGGGGGGGGGGGGCGCAAAAATATTCTCATCTACTAAAGGGGGGCACGGCAGAAAAAGTTTGGGAACCACTGCACTAAATGTTTCCAGGCACAAGTTATACGAAGATTAAAGAAGGTATTTTCATTGGACCATAAATCTGAGACATGATTTTGAGAGTCTTCTGGAGGGTGCAGAACATGTTGCATGGGCAGCCTTCAGGAACATAGTCTGTAACTTTCTACACAACTACAAACTATGTTGAACACATTTAATGTCTAACTAACATGGCGAAAGGTTCCACCAAGACATTGGCCAGAGAAGTACCAGGGGAAGAGGAGTTTATCTATCCTGTTGTTGTACTCTAGTACATGAAGCATCACACATTGACTACAAGCGAAAATCTGCAGCAAAACATTTTTAATTTTGCTTCCTGTTGGTTGTACTTGAAAGCAATTAGTCCTAATGTGCAACAATAGATAATGCATAACTGCCTGTTTCTCAAAAACCCTACATGATACAGAAATTTTGAATATATTGTGCTGTTAGTGCATGCTGTTAGTGTATCTTTAGCACCCACTATTGGTGATTTTGCAATTTGTCAAACAGTGACATCACAGGAAGCAGGAAGTTTATGGATGTTTTACATGATGTTTGATGAGTAATCCACAGTTACAGTTAAATGTATCTGCCTCCATATTTTTGGTATCGTCTGTATGTATATATTTTTATTCTTTACTTAACTCTGTCATTGCTTACTTAGTTTTATCATTATATTTTGCAATATCAGAAGTTATTGAAGCCACGTGTTTAGAGTTCAGTAAAATAATGTCAGTGTAAGTTAAGCTACACTGTAGGGACAGTGTGTATGAAGATTCCAATATATATATAATATATACAGTAGTATATTTTATTTCAGTTTCACACTTTCTTCACCATTAAACATGTGGACAAAGAGCAATGGTCTTCAGTGTTAATGGAAGACAAGTGTTGAACCTTGCTGCCAGTTCTACTTCTGCATAGTGTGAAGTTGGAAAGACCATACATACATATTTGTGTTCATATCTATATGAAACACCAAAAATTACTGAGGAAACAAAAGTTTTACCAAAATTTGTATACCAGTGTGATGATACAATTAAAGGGGACTTCTCTTTTGGTCCTTCATCGCCCATCTATCTGTTACTCTCAATAACTTCCTCACACATTCATCCATCCGTTCATCCATCCATCCATTCATCCTTCCATCTTCCTGCACTCATCATGCTCCTCCCCTTCCCTCCATTTACCAGGTACCTTTTCCCCCGGCAGCTCCTGATTGGCCACTTCTGGACACCACAGCAGCTGGTGGAGTTTCGGGCGGTGTACCATGAGCAGAGGGCCCGCCACCATCAGGAGCTGCTTAGTGGCCTGCAGAGGGCAGCAGAGGACATCAAAGATGGCAGAATGAAGAGCCGCCTTCTGGAGCTGTGCAGCAAGGTGAGCTTCTCTACTCCACCATCAACTGAGTGAAATAGAGTTCAGAGAGATTTAGGATACTAAATGTTTGAGCCAATAACCTTTAAACAAAAGATATTTCATAAATACAGATGGCAAAAGCACAAACTGACATTATATTAGTTGTGCTATACAAATATTAACAAATTAAATATCATAAATATGAATATTTATTGTGTTTTAGTGAACACACCCTTTGTCAGTAGGGGTAAAATGATCTTCATAAATACAGATGGCAAAAGCACAAACTGACATTATATTAGTTGTGCTATACAAATATTAACAAATTAAATATCATAAATATGAATATGTATTGTGTTTTAGTGAACACACCCTTTGTCAGTAGGGGTGAAATGATCTTCATAATGCAGCACTTTTAGTGCTACAGTGGAGGTTGACTTTAGATTTGTAGTCAGTGTAGACCGTGGGTTTGATCACTTGGTCTCTGTTCCCAGGCATGTCACCAGAGAGGCCTGAATGTGCAATATGTGAGTCCTGCTCTGTGCCACCAGTGGCTCTCCCAGAGTAATCCCACTAATTAATTTCTGGTAATTGTGTCCGAGCTTGGTAAGTTTCTGGGTGGTTCCATTTAAGATTAGAAATAGGTAGGGTATGGTTACCTGAGTGTGCTTCCTGATTAGCTTTTTTTAATTTTTGTGTGCCAAGCTGTTTTGGGTTGTGTTATATGTTTTTTATTGTTTGGGTTTTTTTTTTTTTGTGGCCCACCTCCACCCCCCCATCTTTGGAGGACAACTTTGTTTTTATGTACAGATCAGATGATAACAATTCAGTATAATATAGTGCAATATTGATAACAATAATTGGGGTTAGGTGGGCCATAAGAAGATAAAAGAAAAGAGGGAAAAAGAAAAGAGGGGGAGAGAAAATAAAAAGGGAAAAGACAGAAGGGCAGGGGAAAAAAAACAAGCAGCTCAAATGACCACTGCAAAGAAGAGCAGAAAGTACCCAAGACATACAGCATAAATGACTGTTATGTATGTGTGTGTGTGTTTATGTGCAACATAAAAGTGCAACATAGGATAAATGTACAGAATGTACTTACCAGCAGGGGTAGAAAGCTGCGACAACATTCCCCAGAGGGCAGAGGCAGGCAGAGAAAGACCCGGGAATCCCACCCGCCCACGGCCCCCCCAGGAGCAGTGGAGTCCCAGGGCCGCATTTCCCAGTGACTCCCGCATGCCCACCCCAGCGGGCGGGAGAGGGAGACCCCGAACAGCGCCCCCCACACCAAGAAGCGCAGGTCCAGGGGAACCAGAGGTAACAGAGCCCCCCCCCAGGATGCCCCCCCCCCCCCCCCATGGGCCAGCAGCCAGGCCCCAGCGCCACGCACCCCCGAGAGCTACCCACCACCCGGCAGAGCCCCCCCTCCCACCGAGGAGCCCTGAGCCGCCCTGGACCACAACCACCCAGGGGAGCGGGCCAACCCCCACGCCGGAGCACTAAGCCGCGCTCCAAAACACCAAAGCGCCCCCCCCCCCCCCTGGAGGGGAGCAGTAACCACAGGGGAGCAGCCGGGAGAGGACCGGGCACGACCGGGCACGACTAGCCCTCAGCCTAGAACCAGCTATCCTCACACATACACTCAATCTCATATATACATTCACCCCCATACACCCCTACATACAAACACGCAACCTGTTATATACACCCTAATCATGTATACACCTACACACCTCCCTATAGACATACACACACACACACCCAAACTCATCCTCATATACAGACCCTCACACATATACACCTACACGCACATGTACATCCACCCCAACATACATTCACACACACATTCACCCACACTCATATACACTCTTATGGACATATATACACCCCCCAATGTACTTGCACATTCACCCCAATATATACACCCCCCCCCCCCCCCACAACAAGTACTTATTCATCCACCTATACAAAAAGAGACAAGGACAAAGACACACATTCATCCAAACTAACACACCCTCCGCGGCGGGGGCAAATGGCTGGACCAGCAAGGATCGGCAGCAGCCCCAGGATGCCACCAGCCCAGTTCTTTAGTGTTTGTAATGTGAGGAGGCTTTCGGCCTTTGTTTGATTGTGGACATGTAAGTGAGAAGTGTCCCCTCTTTACTTATTGGCCTTTCCCGCCATTCTTCTTGTTGTATTTATTTTTTTGTGTGTTTGTGAGCAGGGCAGGAGCTGCAGGCGGGATAGAGGCAGATGTTCCCCGGTGGTGGAAACTTTTGCACTGGTGTGGTAGCCTAGAGTATTCTGGGTGTGAGACGAGTGGTGTGGTCATGGTGCGAGTATAGTATAGGAGATTTACGATCCCCTAGCTCTCCTCTTGTTGGTAAGCCACAAGCCTGATACTTCCTGGGGTTTTTATTAGTTACTTGTTGTGAGTCAGTGAATTTTTTATATTGTCAGTGAAAATATTATTGGAACTACATCTCTGGTCAAAGTGGTGTTGAACCAGTGTGCCTTTCTTTAGTGTCCTTTTTGTTTATTTTCTGTTTTGGGGCCTCTTTGCCCAGTGTAATTTCCTGGGGGTGAAATTCCCTTAGGTGGCGTAGTCATGCACTCATTTTTTTTTTCTCTTCTCCAGCCACACAGGCAGGACATCGGCCAGTGTTTAAACGTCAGTCTGCCAGATTTTCAAAAGTCTGCTCTTAGGCATTTCAAGCATGTTTGTGGCCTGCAGCATGACCAGGTGGACTACGATACCTAGAACCCCTTGCGACAACTTCCTCGTTCTGTCTCCTCTCCTTATTAAAATGCACCTGTTTCCACTTTACGCACTATTATTTAAACTACTGCATTACTGCATTCTATTGTTTCATTGCAAAGTATTGCCGAATCCTTGGTGTAGTAAGCATACCATTATTCTGTTTCATGGTTCGACCTGGTTTCTATCACTCTACTCTCTTCTGGATTGCTGGTTAATTACAAGTTTTGCATGCTGATTTTTTTGCATGTTTCTTTTTCCATGTACATGCTTCTGCTGCGCAGTATCGTGTTCCAATCCTCACAGGTTTATACTCTCACATATTGTAATTTGTACAAATACCGTGTATCTGCTCTCTTACAGTAAACCTACTGCAGGCAAGACACTGTCATGGAATTTTTAACCTTAATGGTGAACAAGAACAGTCAACAGCAGTTGGGTATGGTATCAAAGTAAAATACAAAGTGTTATAAAGACAAAAGATAGAAAAATAGAAAGATGGATCGATCCAGAGATCTCTGTTACATACTCAAGAGCATCTGCAAGAGAGAGCTGTCCCCCCTCTCACAGACCATAGTTTTATACTATTTTCTGCTACATGATTACATCATACTTCCATCACATGTGTTAAGCATGAAGCTCACATGAGGTGCGGTGATGGGGTAAGGTATCACCCCATCACCCCATGCCAGGGTACCCGGGATAAGGTCTCCTTGTTCCTCCGGTTCGCCAGGCATCAGACACGTCAGATATACTACCATTCTGACATCTGAAGCCCTTATCTACAGGCCCGAGACCTTCAGGACTGTCTGTCTTCAACTCACAAGGAGTACTACTAGTAAGAGTAGAGAGAAAGAGTAGAGAGCGAGAGAGAGAGAGAGAGAGAGAGTACAGGTCTGCTGAGCATACACTGATCAACATGTCCTAGGCCTAACGTGTTTAATATACCCTAATAAAGTGATTTCCTTTTCATTTATTACTAATAGTGGTCAATACATATATGAATACTGATGAATATGATTACAGAAAGACCAAATATAAATTTTGCCCCGACACTCCCTCCTTTTTGTTCTTTATGGACAAATTACATCAAATACTGACCACATCCATTCAGGGTTTCAGTCATAACATCATTACAGAGGGTACATGAAAACTCACATGACACAGTATCGTCCAGATGTTGAAACATGACTGAACTTCGTGCCCATCATCGTCTGGTCCAGTAGATCTTCGTCACAGTCCTCCGTCGTGTTGGTCACCATCTGGAACTCCTTAGTCCTGTACAGAGAACTGACAGCTCATGCTGCACCAACTCTCAGAAGAGTCAGGAGACAAGGCACGCAAACAAATAAGATCAAGCCTATAAGTATAGGGGTGCATATTGTGACCAGCCAAGTTCCCCAGTTCTTACAAATACCATATCGCCCAGAGACCTGACCCTGTCTCAGGTGGGGCAGAGACTGCCTGTTTCATGTGCTCTATAATGCTGGAGATTTTGTTGTGAAAATTTTGTTTGTTTGTTGCAGACTACACCCCTGTTGCTACTGTGCGTGCATGAATTTAGGAGGAACTAAAGGGATGAAACCAGCATCTGGGCTACAGAGCAATGTGGCAGGTCTTGCAACAGAAGTATTCCCTCACTGTTAAAAGACATGATGTGATGCATTTGATGGCAGAATTGGATCCAGCTGGAGTTCAAAAGCGTTCACATAGGTTTGTCCAAAGAGGATGTTACTCCATGGGACCAAACCAAGTCTGGCATGTTGATGACTATGACAAACTGAAACCATATGGTGTGGCTATCAGTGGCTGTATCGACGGTTAAACCATATGGTGTGGCTATCAGTGGCTGTATCGATGGTTAAACCATATGGTGTGGCTATCAGTGGCTGTATCGATGGTTAAACCATATGGTGTGGCTATCAGTGGCTGTATCGATGGTTAAACCATATGGTGTGGCTATCAGTGGCTGTATCGATGGTTAAACCATATGGTGTGGCTATCAGTGGCTGTATCGATGGTTTTTCAAGGAAAGTTAAGCCTGGTTTATACTTTCGCGAGCGACCGTAGCGCGCGACTCCGCCCACCCTGCGCGAGCGGTGCGTTTATACTTTCGCGAGCGTTCCTGCAATGTAAATATGGCTTTGCAGTGTTGTCCGAAACGATACGTTAACAAATACGAGCCTCTTGTAATTCCAGGACGAAACATGAGAGAACGTGAAGACGTTAAGATTGGGCGTTTTGAAAATAAACCACCATTAAATAATGTGATAAAAAGCGAATTATTTCGATTCATTTCGAGTATATGTATAAATATTTAACTTAATTAAGTTTAACGTGCTGGGAAATATTGAAATGGACCTTTAAAGTGACGTACAAGTGCTTAATTCCACCTTGTAAAGGTGTATGAACCCGGCAAACATGACTTTGTCCATGGCGCTGAAGCGCGGCGCGCGCGCGAAGTTACAAAAATCGAGAGGTGCACGACCTCGCGCCGCGATAGCGCGCGAGGCCCTCGCGCACGGGCGGAGCCACAGCGATTGCGTCACTTTCGCCGCGCGAACCCTCGCGCCGCTCGCGGCGCGTCAATATAGAGCTATTATAGTGTCACCAGAACCTGAACCTGAAATCATTATCACTTGAAAAAACAGTCTCTAAAATCCTCGCAGGTATGCAAAAATTCGAGTTAAAATTCAGGTTCAGGTCGAAATTCAGGTTCGGGTCAAAATTCAGGTTCGGGTCGTAATTCAGGTTCGGGTCGAAATTCAGGTTCGGGTCGAAATTCAGGTTCGGGTCGAAATTCAGGTTCGGGTTGAAATTCAGGTTCAGGTTGAAATGCGGTTCATCCGGGATACGTAGGATGAGCAAACAAACTCAGAGCTAATCGAACTGCATCTGGCCAATCACAAAACATATCAGAGGTCATTAAGAGGCGCGTCTTTCTGCTAAATTTCCTGTAAGAGTGCGGTCCCTGTTTGGCGTGTAAGTAGTATGTAAGCAGCACGAAAGTGACCACTGTGCCACCCAGAAATGGCACCTTGTGGCAGCTGCCACATAATCGTGGCACTTAGTGTGACCAGTGCTGCGTGACTGTGGTCTCCGTTGTCCAGAAACGCCGCCTGCCTCTGCTGACAGACATCTAAAGACTCTTGGGTGACTCTGCGTATCGGCCACTCGCTTAAAATCATCCCGACGAGCTCCGAATCGCCATTTGTTGAAATGAAGATGGTTCATAACTTTTGTTTAAAAATTATGTTGAGTGAAATACTAGCCGACATCCAGCTAGACAGCTCTATATTACTAGTTCAGAATACTGTTTAGCGATAACGTCGAATTAAGATTATAGGAGGGTACGTGAATCTACAGTGGTAGACCGTTAACGACAGCACTAAATTTAAAGGGTTTATTATTATAGATGTATGGTTATCAGTGAATGTTCCTACACGCTATCAGCGTCATTTAAACCTCTGCGAGCGAATGGCATCGCATTTAGTATTTGTGCAATTTGTAGTATATTTCGCTTTGTATTGGTTTATATTGTTAGTCTAGATTGTCAGCCGAGCGGCTCCCGACATAATCGTTAACACTAGAAGTCCCTGAAATTTCAACCACCCCCCTGAAGTCCCAAAAGAGGGTCCAAAGAACCTTAGTCCAAACTGACACCTCTGGTGGCTCCAATTAACATCCATTCATTTGCAAAAGTGCCCATTGCCTGAGGAATCAGCAGGGGGGAGAAGAGCTGAACTTGCCTCCAGTGTTATGTAAATGAGGCGTGTGTCAGGTATGGGTGGTTCCTGCTGAAAGCTTGCACCTCCTTGGCTGCCATATGAGACTGTGCAAGATCTCTTGCAAGAAGTCTCCTCATCTACAGAACCATATGTTTGAGATTTGATTTGTGAAAGGTTGAAATAATGTGAAATTGACACAAACATAATATTTGAATTAAAATGGCATATAGGTGGCATATTGATTAGTCAAAATGGCTCTGATATTTTTAACCTTATTTTAAGTAGTTTTGTCTTTTGAAAAACTGCTAATAGGTAAAAATGTTTTTACATAAATGTATACAAAAAAACCCTCAGCTACTTGAAATAGAATAATATTATTGAGCAATTTTAACTTATCAAGATCAAGATTTTGCAGTGTGTCTCTTCCAAATACAGCTATAACCAGCAAACAAAAATAGGAAATTTAGGGGTTAGGTGAACCATACAGGACAGGAGAGAAAAGAGGGGGAGAGAAAGTAAAAAGGGAAAAGACAGAAGAGCAGAAAAAACAGCTCAAATGATTCACCAACTGCTGCTACTAAATGAAGAGCAGAAAGTAAGACATACAGCACAAATGACTGATGTATGTGTGTGTGAGTGTGTGTGTTTATGTAAGTGCAACATAGGATAAATGTACAGAATGTACTTATTAGCAAGGCCCCAGAGGCCAGAGGCAGGCAGAGAAAGACCAGGGAACCCCACCCGCCCACGGCCCCTCCAGGATCATGTCCAAAGCCTGCTGTGTACTGGAAACCTTTGCTATCCTTGCTTCTCAGTCAACAGAGTAAGTGAAATGTGTGGTGACATGAATTTTCATCCACATGTAGGTGGCTACAGTCATCTTTCTCTTTATTATAAAACTGACACAGACATTATTTGAACTATAATTCCAAAACATCTCAAGCCTGCCTCCTTTGTACTAATTTTGGATTTTTTTCTCACTGCAAAAGGTGACATGATTATTGGTCAAAATAGCTAAAGTTCAGATTTCTCTGAAAGGGTATTTTCTTCTCCGTCTGAGTCAATGGATCAACATAGCTCACACTATCACCCATCCCCCCGTCTACCTAGAAGTGGCTGCATGACAAAGGATGGCCTCATGATCCAAAATACCTCAGCACTGGCTTTTGGCAGGCTCAGGTAGAAATGTAGTAATGTTAGTAATGTTTTTCTTCTAAAAAAGATAAGTGGGTTCAAAATAACAATTTTTGAAAAAAATTACCAAATTAATTGTGTTGATCCACCTCAAAAAAGGTCATGCAAAAGTGTGTAAGCTGGTCCTGAGTGTGTCTGCCCATCCCCCAGCTGCATTGTTGTGCAGGGGACATGCATAAGGTGAGAGAGGCAGTCAGAGGGCCTGGCTGTGAGCAGCAGCTACAGAGGACATGATGTAAGTTTAGAAATATATACAATAAAGTTGAAATGTTCTCAACAGAGCACTCACATACAATTATCCACTCAGTCTGCCACTCCCTCATTTGGGGAGAAAGCTACACTATTGTGGCTATGCCCCAGACAATTTTTTAATCATGGAGGGGTCTGAAATTTTTGTCTTAGGTGCATGTCCTCACTGTATTGGAATATTTTATTGTCTGAGTGAAAGAGAAACAAAATGGGGTCACTAAAGTGTGAATAGCCACAGTACTGTAGCTTTCTCCCCAAATGAGGGACTGGCAGACTGGGTAGATAGTTGTATGTGAATGCTCTGATGAGAACACTCATGAACAATTGTGCAAATGTGAGATGTGTCGACTGCTACAGATACACGTGTGGCAAATGTACCAGGGAGATACCCTGGCAGTGCCAGGCATGTTCTGACAGACTGCTGAAGTGCTAGTCACACAAGAAGGACATACCACTCACACACACACACACACACACACACACACACACACACAGCCCTGCACTGCAGCCTATTGTAAATATGTGTGGAATTGTTTTATTCCTTGTATTTTTTGTATAATTTTATGGCAATAATAAAAAGCATGGAACATAAAAAAGCATGGAAACATAACAGTTGTTCTTTTGTATGTTTCTCATGCTGAAATTTCAGTCCTCCTGACTTAGACACAAATGCTTCTGGTCATTACTCACATGTACCTGGCTATAAAATTTCTAATTTTCTATTTAAAATATTAAAAAATAATTTATTGTTTGTGCTTTGTTGCTCAGATAAAACTAAACTATATACAATATATATAACCTTTATATTATAAAATACAATAAACTGAATAGAACTAACTAAATGGCTAAACTCAATGAAAAACAACAATTAGTTGTGAGCTGAAGCATGCCCCCTCCTGTGGTGCGCCAGTAATGGCCTTATTTACAGAACAAAAGTGCCTGCTCGCAGCTGATAATAGGGTGTTATCTAAAATCCTTCAGTTCTCTCGACCCTTCTCTGGGTTCCGATGGTAGAAGTGTTGAAAGACCCTTCTCTGGGACTTCTAGTGCGTTAAACAGCATCCTGAACTCGTAGTTTGGAGCTGTCGGTCAGCTCCGAATCGTTCACCCAACATAAATTAACAAACAAAAAATATAAACCATCTTCATTTCCACGAATCCTACAAATGCGATGCCACTCGCTCGCAGTGGTTTAAATGACGCTGATGGCGTGATGAACGTTCACTGATGAACAATCTGTAATAAATCTGTTTTATGTTGTGACGTGGGGGTGAAGTGTTATAAGTGGGAGGACACTTGCTGAGAAGAGCATTTTATATAAGGGGTTTCACATTTAACATTAACTTAACTACGTTAATATAATAGAAGACACACGGACAGCACGATCATGATGAGGCATGACTAAACTAGACGACACCACAAACCACTACAGCGACACAACACGGATTGTAAGTGACAGCCTTATATTTATTTGTTTATTATTGAATATTTGATTATTCTGCTACCTCCTGTTATCGCTGAACTAAACTTTCGGCACGAGATTTTCAGCACGAGATCTTCAGCGCGAGTTCTTCTGTGCGCGTTCGATGTACGTTGCTCCAGAGTTTGAAAAAACACAAGAACAAACGAATTACTTGTTATATTCCTTGTTGACACTTGTGGAAGATATTTTACTGTAGTTGGCTTCGTTTTTTTGTGTTGTTGTATGTCAAATGTAAAACAAAGTTCAAACTTAGCGCCCTTGGAAGCAGAAGGAGGTAGGAAGAAAAATTGTATTAATCCAAAAGAGTGATTTATTTAATTTAAAACGAAGGGATATGTGATTGTTTTTTTGTTTTCAGTAAGAGCTGCGGCTCATAACATAAAGTTGAGTTCATGTGCAAGTTTGCTAGGAGTGACGCATTTAAAGTTTGGACCCTGTTCTACACATTATCTGTGAGGTATGGTGTTAGGGCATTTGTGTTTATTTTTTGCCACATTTTGTAGTTTTCACGGTGTCAAATGTCGGTGGCGAAAGGAGGAGAGAATAAAGATACACCAGTCGAAGCTCCGAGCATTGTTTGTGTGATTAATCCAAGTGGTCCGCTACACGGATGACTAAAGCGAACATACCAGAGAACGAGTACAGATAAACACGAAAACACTCAAACTTACCCATGCACAGTGGCGTGCACAATTAGACCCCAACTTTGCCCTTATCAACGAAAGTGCCCTTTTGAAACTTCGTTTTTTATTATTATCATTTTACTGAGGTCGGTTTGAAATGATCTTTTGAAAACCTGAGCTATTAAAAACAATGCCCTGAAATGCGCCACCACCTCGCACACACCCGACCTCTCTATTCCTTTGTCACACCAGATGCGCTGCAGCAGCAGTTCAGTTCAGCGAGTGGAAGGAAGCGTCTTCAGCACAGCACACACGCTCACAGATAGACTTCTTCTCCCGTCCCCACCAGCCAGGTCACATACACATCAAGTCAAATCGTACCGTTTGCCCCCTAAGCCCAACGTGAAATCATTTTGTTGTGCAGTAAAATGTCTCATACAGCACCAAACTACTAAGCATTTTTAGCCGATGGTCACCTGATAAACTAGTCGCACTAGCCCAAATCAGTGATAGATAACGTGAGGACGACCACATACAAATAATTACGGTAGAGTTTGCAAATCTATGTGTTAAGCTGAACGTTTTCAGTTGTATACGTTTTGTTAGGCAACATAAATTAACACATTCGTTTGTGAAAGAAGAAACGGGAAGTTCCCCATTACCTGTGAAAAATGTCCATCTGCATTCGTGTAATGACAACAGTCAGTTGTAACGTTGCAGAAGCAACGGAGCGAGGAGACGGACACAATCGCTGAGAGGAGCGAGATTTATTAAAGGGAATACCATACTCGTCGTCAGAAAGCCAGGCAGGGTCGATCACAGGAGGGCAGTCCGAATAACAGAGGTACACAGGCATAATGGGACAGGGAACTAAACACGACGGGGAGACACGGAGCAGGCAAAACAACACGGAAAACAGAAACACAGCGTAAACTCACGAATGCACGTACTGACGGGATGAACAAACCAACTGATAGACAAAATCACGGATGACACGACTGGGGAATGACGGGACTTATATACATAGAAACAAACTAGGGACAGGTGATGACAATGACACAGGGGCGTGGTAACAAACGAGGAATCATCAAAATAAACGAGCAGGGCGGGACAAACAGGCAGGGAACATGGACATGAGGGAACCCAGAGTGACAGCTACGAGAGGGGGCGTTGCCCTACGTGACATCAGTAGCCTATAACTCGTACTTTTTGGTCTTTTTACTGTCTTAATTGTAGGCCTATATTAATTTACTAATTGCAAAATATATGCAACAATGCCTGCAGACAGTGGAGGGTAAACAGAAGTTAACTGAAGACAATGACCAGGGGCGAGGCTAGGGTATTTTTAGTGGTGCTAGAGCACCACCGTGAAGTTGCTCAGCACCCCCTGGCTCAACACATTTTTTAAATATTATATTATGCAAAAACCTTGCTCTGCACCTGCGCAATACTTTGGTATTGTGCCTCTGTGAGCACTGGGGGCTGGGCACCCCTAAAGATCCTAAAATCGCCCCTGACAATGACTATAGTTAATATTGGATATGGATTTTATCAGTTTGCGGTATGACTTTTTCCATTGAAAACTCACGTTTAGAGAATGTTACTAATAAAAGTCAAATTTCATTCAACATGCGCTTGTAATTTTTTTTATAATGAATTGTTCCACGTGCGCTAAAAAGTGCCCCCCCTTCCCCCCAGCACTTGCCCCCCAAAATGTCTGTGCACGCCACTGCCCATGCACATACCACATACTCTCATACAGAACACATACTCTTTAACGATAATGTCGAATTTAGATTAGTGGTAGACAATGAGTGGCAGTAGCCGCTCGGTGGTTGATGGCTGATGCTGCGGTGTTACGTGAACTGTGGATTTTGGGGAGGTTGTTTTCTCTTTCGGTTAATTTTGGTTTAACAGGTGGATTGCCTCGGTACGGGTGGATTCTGTCGGCCAATCGAAGATCGTGATTTGGATGAGGGGGAGGATATTCGGCTTCATAATCTGCATGACGGAGTTGCTGGAAGTTGCCGGGAGGCGACGCGAGCATTTATTGCCTTTACGGTTATGTGTGTGACTTTTGAGAAACTGTAGCTCATGATTCTCATGTGAGAGGTGAGGGTTTGTGCGATAGCTTTTGTCATGAATTGTCATGAATAGCGTTGTGAAAATCGCCACCATGGAGTAAGAACGTAGTAGCATGTGCACAATTATATAGACACCCATGCAAGGATGTTTTATAAGAAACACCAGTATAGAGGCGGGCACCGTGTATGTATATTTGTTTGAGATTATCGTCGTAGATATATTTTCTTTATTTATGTTAGTAAGGTGTGAGTCTTGCTTTGTTAACTTAGTGTAGTATATTTTGTTTGTTTCTTTTCTTTGGTGCCGTCTACTGCTCCTTTCCTTGGTTGGTTTATGGTCAATCATGTATTTTTGTACGTACGTGTCTGTTCAGTGTTTTGCTGCGTAGAAAAGGCTCTTCTACCCATTACTCTGCAGTAAAGAGTTTTCTTACGTATCCGTCTGGTTTTCGCGTTCTTCTTTAATTTCATCTTGTCCACTACGCACATGCTACTACCCCACACCCCAAACCTAGACCCATGACATCGTGGGGTCGTAACAGACGTAATCTAGACTAACAATAGAAACCAATACAAAGCGAAATATACTACAAATTGCATAAATACTAAATGTGATGCCATTCGCTCGCAGAGGTTTAAATGACGCTGATGGCGTGTAGGAACATTCACTGATAACCATACATCTATAATAATAAACCCTTTAAATTTAGTGCTGTCGTTAACGGTCTACCACTGTAGATTCACGTACCCTCCTATAATCTTAATTCGACGTTATCGCTAAACAGTATTCTGAACTAGTAATATAGAGCTGTCTAGCTGGATGTCGGCTAGTATTTCACTCAACATAATTTTTAAACAAAAGTTATGAACCATCTTCATTTCAACAAATGGCGATTCGGAGCTCGTCGGGATGATTTTAAGCGAGTGGCCGATACGCAGAGTCACCCAAGAGTCTTTAGATGTCTGTCAGCAGAGGCAGGCGGCGTTTCTGGACAACGGAGACCACAGTCACGCAGCACTGGTCACACTAAGTGCCACGATTATGTGGCAGCTGCCACAAGGTGCCATTTCTGGGTGGCACAGTGGTCACTTTCGTGCTGCTTATGTAGCCGGGTGGTTTTGTTTTAATAAGAACTAATTTACGATCAATTCCATTGGTAGTAATGTAATTACTACATGTAGTTTATTGGTTCTTTTAATTGCGAGGCTCCTATAAAAAGGGGCTCGATTGAGGCCATCAGGACTGCTCTGGGTTCCCCCTCTACTTCCGGGTCGCTGCTTTGCTCCGAGAGTCTGTCGTTACTGTGCTCTGAGGTATGTGTATGTGTATGTGTGTATGTGTGTGTGTGTATGTGTGTATGTGTGTGTGTGTGTGTGTGTGTGTGTGTGTGTGTGTGTGTGTGTGTGTGTGTGTGTGTGTGTGTGTGTGTGTGTGTGTGTGTGTGTGTGTGTGTGTGTGTGTGTGCGCGCGGTCGGGGCGCAGGTGGTAGTTGGCGTTCAGAATGTTTATTTTATTTTTTTCTATTTAGAAAGTCTGTCGTCACCGCACTATACCGTGTTTGCCACTATCTGAGCCTGGTTGGCTTAGGCGTTGAGGTAAAGACACACTATGAGAATACCTCCTTTTACCACTGTTGTGCCTTGTTTTTAATTCATGATTTTTCGTGCGAATTATAGTGGGACTGCCGGCGTTTGGACCCATCGAAAACCTGCCTGCGTTTTGTGCCTCCGCGGAACTAGTTGTCGCTGTGAGCGATTACTAGTGGCTGTTTCAGCCCAGCCATATCCAGCCTTGGGGGAATAAGCTGCCGTTTTGCCTCAGAGAAAAGTGTTTTTAACAGAGTGTCTGTCTACAGTTGATCCGAGGCAGATTATCACTGTAGCGTTATTGTTTGTCTTCTAGATGTTGTATATTTCTTTTGGTTTGGCTGTAAAGAGCAGGAACCTCGAGTACAGCCGCTATCCACGACTGTGAAGCAACTTCGAGTCACGCTAGTGGCGTATCTGAATATCTGTGTGGTTGCTATTGACTTATCTTACTTATTTTATTTCTTTTATTATGAAGGGAGGTGCGGAGGCCGTCAGGAGGTGAGGTCAGCCGTTTGATTCTGTTCACTGTGCTGTGGGGAGTTTGTGATCGTTTTCTTTTTATGTACACGAGTGAGTGGGTGTGATTTTCATTTATTTGATTTAAGCTGCCTCACCGAGTGTGCGCCTCTGCTTTGCTGTTCTCTTTCTTTTTATGATTCTTGTCAATTAGCAGCCAGGAGTTTCTGCTGGAAGTTGAGCCAAGTCGTCTGTGTCTTTTATTTTATTTGTCATTGTCCATTTCATGGTTAAAAATAAAATTGTTATTTTTAAATCTCTCTCTTTGTCCCGTGGTACCCATGGACCTGTGTTAATTCTCTGGGTGTAATTCCCAGGGTGGCGTAGTTGGTCTTGGTTTATTAAAACTCTAAATATAAAGTATTAGATAATTCTACATTCCTCCTCCTCTCCCGTGCGTCACGTCACACTTACATGCTACTTACACGCCAAACAGAGACCGCACTCTTACAGGAAATTTAGCAGAAAGACGCGCCTCTTAATGACCTCTGATATGTTTTGTGATTGGCCAGATGCAGTTCGATTAGCTCTGAGTTTGTTTGCTCATCCTACGTATCCCGGATGAACCGCATTGCGACCCGAACCTGAATTGCGACCCGAACCTGAATTTTAACTCGAATTTTTGCATACCTGCGAGGATTTTACAGACTGTTTTTTCAAGTGATAATGATTTCAGGTTTAGGTTCTGGTGACACTATAATAGCTCCATAAAAACCACTTGCTGTTTCATCATCTGTCACCAAACCAAAATTGTGCTACTCAGTAAAATTAGCTTGCAGTTCTGTTGTATGAAAAAGCACTTTTCCTTTCATGCATTCCTTCAGAACTAGTGACCACTGGTCTCTTTACTGTTTATTAAAGGGGAAACATGAAACTAGTCAAATGGCTTGTTGTTTTCACATAAGTGAAATCACACCCTTGGCCAAATTCACTCAATTTAATCGGAGTCAAAGATAGCATTCATCAGACAAATTGCTTGTCTTAAATTTAAATAATTGCAAAATTGCTAAATTAATTTGTGTCTCTGCACCTTAAGAGAAATTGAACATAATTTTGAAGCAATACAAATTCAGAAACATTAAGTAAGGGCCTGAATTTGTAGGTCCCTAGAAAGTCAAGGAGCCATGGTAAACTACTTCTATGGAAGTCAAGGGCCCCATAGCAGGGGCCCTCGTGATCAAGGGCCCTCTAATGGTATGCCCTGCTCTTCTCTAGGGCCCCCTGGTAGGGGCTCTCATAACCAGGGCCCTCTAAAAATATGCTCCCTTCTTTCCTAGGACCCCTAATAGCCAGAAGTCGAAGTCAGAGCAGTGCCACAACGCCTCATCCATTTTCCTAAGGGGCCCAAAAGCATGGCTAGGGCCCCCAAGAGGCCCTGGTGTCAAAGTCCCTAATAGTCAGAGGATCCTTAAAATGGAGGGCCCTCGGAAATAAAAATATATTGTACCATAAATGTTGATAGGCATCGCAAAAAGTTTTCGGCCAGGTCCTCCTCGGGGCCCCCTGACCTCAAGGGCCCCTGGGCACTGGCCCGGTCAGTAATCCAGCCATGCCCCTACCCACTGCCCCTCCGGCCTGCACTCACACTGGCTTCATCAACCCGGCCCGAGCACGCTTACGTCATCACAACGCCGCTTTATTTGGAAAAAAAGCGCGCTCGCACAAAACTATGGAGTTCACGATTCTCTTTTTATTGTATATTTGGAGTCGTTTTGGGAGTGCAGAAACACAGTGCAAGCACAGATTTATCTATAATTTAACACGATTGTCTGCTAATCGCTTTGCCGCTATGACTGTTTAACGTGAGCATCGCATCACTGACGTCATGTTTGAGTTCCAGCTAAATGAACCAATCAGATGAGGCACCAAGCGGGCCCGGGCACGGATAGCGCTCACACTAGCCAAACGAACCGTGCTTCGGCAGGGAACCGTGCCCGGGCCCGGATCACAGAGCCTAGTGTGAGTACGCCCTAAGGCGTTGGCCCCAGCACATAGACAAAATCACACAAGATGATTGAAGCTGGATTTATCGTAGAATACTAATATAAATAAATAAATAGATGTAAAAACACATTTTTCGAGAAGTTTCTCGTTGTCTTCTCCTTGTCTTCTCTTTATCTTCTCATTGTCCTTAAAAATTTATTTGATTATTTTGAATTTCTGCATGTGGATTTATTCATCTGCATGAAGTTTTTATTTCTTGATTCAGACATAGAAAGTTAAATGCTCATGTGAACTATACCAAATACTCTAAATGTAAATGTAGTCAGCTATAGAACTATGAAAATGTGCTAGAAAAAATTTATTGGTTTTTAAAAACTGATACGCTGTAATTGGTCAACATAAAGGACCAGCCTGTAGAAGTGTAGTTGGTGTGAAACTTAGAAATGTAAGCTTGTTCAGTTTGGTATTGGTTCTCACAGGAAAAGACAGGTTGTTGCCCCATTGTCACTTGTATACTGTCATTTAACTACACAGTGTGAAACAAATGTTCAGTGATACACTTAGGTTAGGAACTTCTAATTAATTAACCTTGAAAATCTGAGGAGCCTAAGTGACTAATGATGTCATTCTGAAAGGTGATAATACTGTATTATACATCTGTAATACTAGATGTTTGAGGTCCATTCAAGGAAAAGGAAGAAAACACAGTACACAATAGTATGAAATTCAGTTCTTCAGTTTCTCCCACATATATGAAAAGATGAGCTTTGGAAAGAGCATGTAGATGGGAGAGACCCCGTTTATTCACTGGATGTTCCATACAACTGAAGGAAATACAACACATTAACATGAAATTAAAGGAACATATTGAAATGGAGAGATTAGACTACATTGTAAGATAATACCATTGTTTGCCTGTTTAATATTTAATCCTTCCTGGAAGTAAGCATCAGTTTCTGCAGAACAACCATTTATCAAAATGAGCTCAGTGGAAGAAGGAGGGCAGTAGAGGTCCCAGCATGAGGAAGAATCTCAGATTAACCATGTTTCCACTGTTACACAGGTTCCCCACACAGCAGCTCATTTTCGTCATGCTAATGGTTTGCTGGACAGATGAAATCCCATCGCAAAAACTTTTGGTTGCACATCCCTTCAGAGCCACCTCCATACCTCCTACATTAGCTACAGTGGGTAAAAAATGAGAGTGAGATTGTGGTATTTGTCACATGTATGCTTTGAAATAATCAGCAGACATATTTCTAGGCCTTCCCATCATATCATTTATTCATCACTGACTCCTCATTGCACACGTGCAAACTGCATTATTCATCAACGCGATAACAATGTAAATTTCATCAATTTTTTCCATATTTATACAAGCCCTAACACATTTTTATTCATATTTTTAAAAATAAGATGGGGGTGGTGTAATCTGTACAGTATTATAATTTGCCCTCCTAGGTACTGCTGAAAATAATCTTGGCCTACTGATGACCAGTGATTTATAGAAATTCTTGTAGATACTTAATAAGATTTAATGTATTTAAATGTTTTAGACTACATGTGAATCAACACAATAGTGAATCAATACACTAAACCACTAAGACCATAAAATCACTAAACCGGACCTTGTAATTACTGAAGACCAGAAAAGACCATTAGCAGGAGCACAAGATTACTCCAGTAGATGGTTTACTGTTCATTCATGAATTAATTGTCAGGTGACCTGTGTATTTTCTCATCTGTTTCAGAGTAATTTGCTGCATCTAATCTGTCTACTCTGAGTTTCATAATCATTTACTGTACTGTGTCTAGCTTGTCTATGTTATATAGGCCAGTCCCAGGTATCAGGAAAGACATCCACTCCCAGACCCTCCACCACACTGACACTGCTCACCTACTGACACACCTTCCTTTTACTTGTGCACCTTTTACTCATTTATCTCGCCCTATAAATGTCTACAGGTCTCTCCATTCAGTGCTGTGTAATCCTTGAGCCTGTCCTGAGAGAGCCAGCCAATAATCGTTAATGAAAACAAACGAAAACTTATATAGAAAAAAGATTTTCGTTAACTGAAATAAATAATAACGGTAATTAAAAGAAAAAACGATAACTAACTGTAATGATGTTACATGTTTAGAAAATTAACTGAAGTTTTAGATAGGATACCCTTTGTTTTTGTGTTTGTCAATTTATTTATGTCTTGTGGACTGATATGAAATCGATTTTTTTTCACACTAGAGGTTTTACATTAGCTGGCAAAACCGTACGGCACCTCATGGTCCGTCACATTGTATCTAGTTTGCAGCTCCTGCTCGCCATGCTAGCCTGCAAAATTACGACAACAAAAGTTGGGAGAACATGGCAGAGTCCTGTATTATTATTTTTTTATTTGACTACGAGAAAGACTACATGTCTTGTAGTGGAAACAGATGATAAAATATATGGAGCAGTTTCCAAGAGGAAAAACCCCACGAATCTCATAGCTTACACAAGAGGCCTAACTGCCAGTACTTTGACAAGCTAGCCTCTCTGAGTAGCTCAGCCGAAAGAGAAGCAACATCCCGGCTAGGTAGCACAAGGAAGGAGACAATCATAATGGACCGTTTTCAGTGATCAAACTGCTGTTTAGTTAATATGCAGGAAAACCGCAAGCAGGAGGATGCACTGGTTAATATGTTGAGACTGGATGTCAACATGACTGTGTGACTCGATTGCTTTCAAAATGTTTAGCTTTTCACTCAAAAACCAAAATAGGGTTATGTTCCTATGTTCGTGTCTGTCCTTAGGCAATTTTCAGCAGCAATACTTAAGGCTGCTATCTTGTTCACCGTTTTTGTGGACAGTTGGTTGTTCAACAGTAGCCTAATTGAATGCATTTTTTAATGGTATCTTTTGATGAGTTATTATTACACAATATTTACTTTGAACTTTGAGTCCTGCACCTGACAAATAACCCAAAGTATGAAAAAAAACCTAATACAAGAACTAATGAAAACTAAATTAAAACTAAGCTTTAAAAATATTAAAACTAATAAAAACTAGCAAGCATACTCTAAAAACTAATTAAAACTGAGTTAGAAAAAAAGTCACAATTAAATAAAAACTAAACTATATGTGACGTTCGTGGGTCGGCGAAGGACGAGACACAGAATCCTTCCTTTATGACTGACGTCACTTTTAATTTAGACAAAGATTGTGCAATCAGCGCACGACAAACACTCACACACAGCACACAACGTGCAGACTGTAGACAACGACGAGCACAGGACACTGCGCGAGCGCACATTAAATAGACAAACCACATTAGCCCCACGTGATTACGAGACGATTCACAGGTGAGACACATTATTCACACGACATAGCCATCACCACAGAGTTCCACTGACGCAGACAAGGCACGTGGACTACGAATACACACGCCCAAAAGGGAGGGGCCGGGGTCCTCAACGTGACACTATAATGAAAAATCCAAAACTATTATAACCTTGCAGCCTACTTCACATCCTGAACATGTCGTCTTCGCTCCACTTGTATACCGAGTATAGTATTTAGTGCTTTGAGACTTTTTTTTAATGTTATCTCTCTTTTCACCTCCTACCTATGATTGGCTATGCCTTTCTGACGCTGCGGGCCGCTCTGGGTTCATCGTGCTTTACACAGAGACCTCAGGGGAACGTTAATTTCCTTCAGGATCAATAAAGTATATTCTATTCTATGTGCATTCATGTGATTGTGTGGTTTTCTGTTTAGTTCCAGCAAATATCTAGTTTGTCTTTGTCACGTCCAGCCCCTCCCTCCTCCCTGGTCCCGCCTAGCTCCCGCTCCCATTCGTCCCTTCGTCTGTCTGTCATGCCCTCGTCGTTAGTCTCGCACACCTGAGTCTTGTTTCACCGTCTCGTCTCTGTGTATAAAGAACCCCGAGTGTTTCATTCCCTTGTCGGTCATTCCCTGCACGGTAATCCCTCGCTCCTCCTCTGTCTCGTCATGCCTGCCCGTCGCAAACGTTACAGTCTTTAGTTTCTTTAGCTTTGTCATTCTCGCATTGTCCGTATGTCATCTGTGTTGTTACGTGAAGCTGTAAATGTTAATTGTATGAGCCCTTTTTATAAAGACCGAACTACTCAGCATGTGTCCGCGCACTCTGATTGTGCAACGCCTGTTTTGTTACACTAACAGGGCAATATACATTTGGAGATTAAGAACAGACATTTTCACCTGATGCGCTGATGCATAGATTTTCATCTCCCTCACATTTAAGGGTTCTTGAGCAGGTGTGACCATCACAGGTGTAGCAGCGTTTCCCATTGGGAGGTTCTGGTAGAGCTTAACACAAGTTCAACATTTGGGTCAAGTTACTTTTGACAAGTCATAATTTAAAAAATCAGGAATCTTAATCCCTAATTTCACACACTTTACAGTAAAGAATTTATAAAGTTTTCAAACTGATATCAAAGTAAATGTGTTAGAACAAGTAAGCACATTAACAATTTACCACTGACTTTAGTTTTATATGCCTACGATATCTACAGGGCATATCATTAATGACAATTCACATTGTCTTTCACTATATATATTCAATTTGGAAAGTATAAAGACTAAATAACATGGTCAATCTTCCTTCTTCTTTGAAAGGTTTTACCTGACACAGTTTGGCTGTTGCAGAGATCCGTTTTGCAGCATTTAGTACCCAGAACTGTTCTCACAAGTCCCAGGTTTAAACTCCCATTGATGCACTCAGCAGGGGCAGCGCAAGACTTCAATTGCAAATCCACCAGTGGTGCACCACCTGGAGAAAATGGAGGCATGTATTGTAAGCAGTGTAGATACTTCATGGATATACAGTGCTGTGAAAAAGTTGAGTTTTTGAAACCCTGTGTATTTATAGTCCCTGTGTCTCCCATGTCGTTTGTCGGATATTTTGTACATTCTTGTTCCTTGTGATCGCTGCCGTTTGTAAGTTCGCACTTCTGTGTTATCCGTTGTCCGTGTGTTTTGCTTGTCCATTCTTAGTTAGCCTGCCTTGTTGTTTTCGTTCCCCTCATTAGTATGCCCGTTTATATTTCACGTTTGGACTGCCTGCCCGTTGTGACCCCTGCCTGTTATTACGACTCTGCCTATGGAATTCCCTTCAATAAATCTCGCTCTCCTCAGTGTTTGTGTCCGCCTCTATGCTCTGCATCGTGCAGATCATTACAGTCTCATTCACTGCGTTTTCTTTATTTTCATTACTATCTACACTGTAGATTCACTGAAGGCATCAAAACTATGATCACGTGGAGTTATGTACTTAACAAAAAAAGGTGAAATAATTGAAAACGTTTTATATTCTAGTTTTTCAAAATAGCCACCGTTTGCTCTGATTACAGCTTTGTACACTCTTGGAATTCTCTCAATGTGCTTCAAGAGGTAGTCACCTGAAATGGTTTTCAGGTGTGCCTTATCAGGGTTAATTAGTGGAAGCTCATAAATAATATAGTAAAAACAACCATAAAAAGTGAATATTACATCTGGTACCAGAACCTAATAATGAATCAAAAGGGTTTAATAGAGTTCTAAGATCCCAGTATGAATTTAAATAATATAAATAAATATAAATTTTTCCTGTTTGAAAAGTATTGCCCTCTTCCTTTTAACAGCTGGTCACACACTACATACACCCAAACTTAGCAAAGAATTCCTGCCCATTCCTCCACTTAACAATTTAAATAAGAACACTCTACTCTAGAATATACTACTTGCCTTAGTCTCAGCCTTAAATATAGATTCAAACCATACCTTCTTATAGTTCATTTCATGTCATGCATTATTTTTCCATATTTGCACTCCTACTGTCATGTTGTTCTCATAACATTCAATTTTGTATGAATTTTGATTCACTGGTTCCTGGATCATTTAAAGATACAGGTTGATGGTCTGCCTGCTAGGCATTGCTGCCTGATGCACCTCCACCAGTGCCTTGATCAAGTGTGCTTTCAATGCACCCCTGGGCATGAGCGGGTCATCAACTGGGGACCAGCAGTCATGGATGTTTCAATCCTTTAACCCCAGTACATCTCATTGGCAGAGCTGATGCCTTAGGTGTTAGTGCCCCACCCCCTACCTCTCCTCCTCAGCCACAGCCAGAAACTGCCCTTCTCTGCCTCCTCTGCCAGTTCCCTCATGGCTTTCCGATGTCCAGCCCCACTGCATCCAAGGTCACGGAGCAGGCGAGCTGCTGAGGACCCAACAAAACCCCTACACCCTACCTCAATGGGGCATGTGATGGTTTCTCAGCCAGCGTCTCTGCATTCGGCCATCGGCCATCAGCTCATTGGCAGCTTCAATGTAACACGGTGGGTGTGGTGATGTAACCACCGCATGAATAAACTGAAAGAAACGGACCCAAGTGCCGGCGCGAACTGGCACAATAAGCAGTGATGTAATTCGCGAGTGAGAGAGTAAATCACACACACACAGTGGCAAAAACACCAATACAAAACGATGCGGAAAACTCAATGCGCAAACTGAAACTCGACCATGAACACACGGGAGAAATATAAAAACAAAAAACAACATGGAAAAATCAACGCGTAAAATTAAACTCGACCGAGAACACTTGGGAGAAAACAGGACACAAAACCAGTGGGGAACTGTCAGGGCCCTCTACGCCCTCTCAGAGGGCCTAAAATATTCATAAACATAAATATATATAATATAATTTATCCAATTTTATTTTATCTACTTACAGTTTGACAATCGACATCTAAACAATTACAAAAATATAAGCAAATAAATTATTCACCCGTGTCTATTCAATCTGTGTTGGAAGGTGAGGGGTTAGGTTAAATGGAAGCCTGTGAGCCTGTCTCTCCCCCTATCAGGACTGTGATGCCCGCTGTTCGTTTACAGAGGGCCAGGCAGTTATAATTCAGCGCAATTCCAGTTTCAAATGACACTAAAATTGACCAATTATATCTACCCAATTTTTCGTGGTTACTACACATCTCCCATTTACTGTATAAAGCCTCGTTTGGACCTAAGTGGTCCTGCGTCGTAAACGGAACTTGGTGTTTGGTGTGCGCGGCGTCAGGATTAGTTAAACACAGCTATGGATAAAGGTATTTGCCAAAAGGCTAGCTTTAGGATAGGATAACTGCGTATAGTATGTTATTTACGTACAGTATGTACATATGTTCCGATTTACACTGAAAATTGATTTATGACGGATCAACGTCGTAACCCGGGGACCGCCTGTATTTCAGACATCGGAAGAGCTTCAGAGGTAGATACAAGATAAATTCAGTATTTTGTCTTTATTCTGATTAAGTTACATTTTTATCAGAAATATAAGAGTGTTTTTTTTTTGAGCCGGTACAGGTGGTCAGACGATCTGGTTCATCCTGGCCGCCTTACGGCGTAAGGTGTAATACATGAACAAAAGCACAAAATGTATGTCCTAATAAACCAAAACAAAATATTTATTAAATTTATTAAATTTTATATATAAAAACTAACTATAATCATAATACTTGTAATTCTTTTAAACTTTATTTGCATAATTTCTTTGAGTTGTCTGGTATCCTATAATTTACTAACAGTAATGAATAAATAATTAATCATGCCTGCTTTTAACATACTGTGTCTAATCTAAATCTTTAGGTTACAGCATTTTCTCAGAATATTAATAGAAATGAGTTTTTTATTTCACTATAATGATTACCTGACTTATTTATTATTAATTAATTTAAAGATTAATTATTAAATATTCTAAATATGGTACACTAACACTCCACCCCACACCCCCCCCCCCCCCCCCAGAAAAAGTTCAGGCTCAGGAATTTTTCCCACTATCACCCCTGATGATAGTTTCCGCCCGCTAGCTGCCGTTAGCGTACCACCGCTAGCTAGTTTCAATTCATTCCTTTGATGCCCTCGTGCGTGTTGTACATATTCCGCTCCCAAGGTACACGGATCTGTGGAACCTTATTTTGCTTTAGAAGTTATCGTTTATTGCGTTTCTAAAGCTGTACTGTCATCTCAATTTTTATTTTTATTCCAGTTAATTAGGGGGGGGGGGGGTATGGGAGCAGTCCCAGGTATAATGGTCATGGTTCGCTACTGCACAAAACTATGCGGAAAACTTAATTCATACAAAGCAAAACTCACCCGTAGAAAGAGGGGAAAACTCATTGCGTAAAAACTAAACCAAGGACGCCAGGGGAAGTATAGGATAGGAAGTTAAACAGATGGAGGAAAACTTGAGAGAGGCCAGTATGCGGCACAGATAGTTACTCAAATAAGTCGTAGAGAAGTAACAGAGAAGAGAAAGAGAAAGAATAAGGTGGCGAGACACCTTTAATTGGGAACGCAACGTACAGGCTTTAGAGAAAGCAGGGAAAGGGCTGAGAACGAGTCAGTGAGCCAAAACGAATAAGCAGTGATCACTGCTGATTGCGCAGATTCAGGACTGACTCGGGTGCCTCTTGTGGAGGTAGAAGGCGTGACATCCGAGCTAGCCCTAACATTCAATGCCCTGCTCCCACGGCACAGTGAGCTCCACCTATAGAATGGTCTTGCATGGCACCGGCCACATGATCAGGTCTGGGCGGAGTGAAGTTTACACAATCTCCCTGGGGAACTTAAGTTGCCTCCCCAGGTCGACCTTCATGGTCCACTCACTGCCAGGTGTGAGGAATCCTAATGCTGTTCTGCCTGTGGGGAGGCTTGGGGTTTTCTCCGGCTCTTGCGAAGCAGATGGGCAGGCTCACTGGTGTGGGGGGTCTGCTATTGGCCTCCTTTCTGCAAACCTCTGTCACCTCAGCCAGCTTCTTCAACACCAAGTCGTGCCTCCACCTGTACCGCCCCTAGGAAAGCGCAGTCCTGCAGCCAGACAGGATGTGCTGAAGGATTGATGGTTGATGGTACCGCATAGTGAGCAGGTCTCTTCTGCACCAAACCATTGGTGGAGGTTCCGTGGACAAGGCAAGGTGTCATAGGTCGCTCTGATCAAGAAGCTGAGCCTGGCTTGGGGGATCTTCCACAGATCGGACCATGACATGGGCCCGTCTGTGACTCCTTCCCATGACAACCAGCTTCCCTGCTTGCTAAGCACACAGCCTTAACCTGGAGATGATAACCCTGCTCGGCCCTCCTGGACTCTGCCCACCACCTCACGATGTTTCAGCCTGCTGCCTGCCAAGTCAACCTCCTCCAGCTGATCAGTGGACTCCCTCAGCTCAAGCACCAATCGAGCCTTCTCCTTCTTATATCCCTGGCTGATGGATTGCAGTGGCAACTGCAGCATGGTTCTGCCAAACAGCCCTACATTCGAGAGGCATCTCGGCAGGCCCAGCCACTTTTTGATGAACGAGTTAGCCAACTTGTCCATCTTGTCTGCCACTGAGGAGGGGACCTCACACATTTTCAGAGGCCACATCACCCTTGGGTAGAGTACCAATTGGTAACTTCATACTTTGTACTTCCCTGGGAGCTGGCTCTCATTGATCCTGCCCAAGCCATCCGCAAGCTGCTTCCACACTGTCTGCCCCATTTGCCTGTCTGAAAGGTCTGCTGTGTAGGTCTGT